>NC_084739.1:23715837-23925837 GCF_033978785.1 Entelurus aequoreus | reverse complement strand
GCTCTTAACTAGTCATTATTAAGTACTTATTAATTAATGCCTTTTTATAAGCCTAACCCTCTAACCCTGGCCCTAACCCTCTAACACTAACCCTAACCAAAGAACTCTAAATTAAGTCTTTGTTACTTAGAATACGTTCCCCATACTAAAGTGTTACCAAAAACATATAACTTTGTCTTGAATTTGAAAAATATATATATTTTTTATTTTTCACTAAAGAAGGGTTCGGTGAATGCGCATATGACGGGGTTCGGTAGCTCCAACAAGGTTAAGAACCACTGCTCTAAACCAATTTTAGGTGGTCCTCCTCTGGTAAGTGCCACAACATTTCAAGGGGAGGTGCAGCAGTTTGAAAAAAATCAAGAAAATCACTTTTTTAAACCTGTTGCACTGACTTCAGTTATGTTTGAGGCAGTGTTCTGATGTTACTTTTAAAAAGTAATTCATTATAGTAACTCGTTACTTTACCAAAAAAATTACATGAAATGACTAATTACTAATGAAATTACTAATGAAATTACTCTTTAATAAGTGTAATTCATTACCAGGGAAATAAATGTGTACGTTACTTTAAAAAAAAAAAAAAATTAAATATCTGGCATATGCATATCCTGCTCAGTGGTCTTGTGGTTAGAGTGTCCGCCCTGAGTTCAAACCCTGGCCGAGTCATACCAAAGACTATAAAAATGGGACCCATTACCTCCCTGCTTGGCACTCAGCATCAAGGGTTGGAATTGGGGGTTAAATCACCAAAAATGTTTTCCGGGCGCGGCCACCGCTGCTGTTCACTGCTCCCCTCACCTCCCAGGGGGTGAGAGTGGTGGGTCAAATGCAGAGGATAATCTCACCACACCTAGTGTGTGTGTGACAATCATTGGTACTTGAACTTGAACTTTGACAGATGTTTAATATAAGAGCACACTGTGCGGAGTCTGTGCTTTACACATCACCTGTTGCCTGGTGATGTGTGATGTCATTGAGGGTTTTAACGGAGTTGTGTTTTTTTTTTTAGCTTTAGCACTTAGCAGTGCACTTTGTCTGCTTTGACGCCAGCCCTTTAGAATCTTTTCACAGGATTCTGTTTACCTCTGCTTAATAAAGAGATTGAATGTGCTTCGATCGCTGATGTAACAGTTGGTTGGGGGGCGCATAATAAATGAAAATAACATAACATAACATAACATATGTTCTTGTCAACAAACGGGGTATGTTTTGGATGGCTAATTTCTCACTTCAATCATTGATTTGTTCTTCAATACTCCCATCCTGTACGTGTGCGTATGTTGTGTCACAGCGCGATTGTGCCTCTTCCTATTTGATATCAAGTTCATTTTAGTGCGGTGCTGCACGTTGCTTTCACTATTACACTTAGACAAACTTTATTGATCCACAAGGGAAATTGTTCCACACATTAGCTCAGTTACAAAAGTTGGAAAGGGTAAGGATGGAAAGGATAATGCAGGTATAAAGAAGACTAAAAATGTACCATAGTAGCAATGTAAAATATAACATGTGTAATATTTACATATTATATATATACAGTATATATACACTACCGTTCAAAAGTTTGGGGTCACCGAAACAATTTTGTGGAATAGCCTTCATTTGTAAGAACAAGAATAGACTGTCGAGTTTCAGATGAAAGTTCTCTTTTTCTGGCCATTTTGAGCGTTTAATTGACCCCACAAATGTGATGCTCCAGAAACTCAATCTGTTTAAAGGAAGGTCAGTTTTGTAGCTTCTGTAACAAGCTAAACTGTTTTCAGATGTGTGAACATGATTGCACAAGGGTTTTCTAATCATCAATTAGCCTTCTGAGCCAATGAGCAAACACATTGTACCATTAGAACACTGGAGTGATAGTTGCTGGAAATGGGCCTCTATACACCTATGTAGATATTGCACCAAAAACCAGACATTTGCAGCTAGAATAGTCATTTACCACATTAGCAATGTATAGAGTGTATTTCTTTAAAGTTAAGACTAGTTTAAAGTTATCTTCATTGAAAAGTACAGTGCTTTTCCTTTTGAACGGTAGTGTGTATATATATATATATATATATCTATATATATATATATATATATATATATATATATATATATATATATATATATATATATATATATATAGATATATATATAGATATAAATATATCTATATATATATATATATATATATATATATATATATATAGATATATATATCTATATATATATAGATATATATATATCTATCTATATATATATATATATATATATATATATATATATATATATATATATATATATATATATATATATATATATATATATATATATAGATATATATATATATACATACATACACATATACTGATATAATATTATATTATAGTATATTATATTTTTATACAAACCCTGTTTCCATATGAGTTGGGAAATTGTGTTAGATGTAAATATAAACGGAATACAATGATTTTCAAATCATTTTCAACCCATATTCAGTTGAATATGCTACAAAGACAAGATATTTGATGTTCAAACTCATAAACATTTTTTTTTGCAAGTAATCATTAACTTTAGAATTTGATGCCAACAACACGTGACAAAGAAGTTGGGAAAAGTGACAATAAATACTGATAAAGTTGAGGAATGCTCATCAAACACTTATTTGGAACAACTCACAGGTGAACAGGCAAAATTGGAACAAGTGGGTGCCATGATTGGGTATAAAATTGGATTCCAAGAAATGCTCAGTTTTTCACAAACAAGGATGGGGCGAGGGTCACCATTTTTTCAACAAATGCATGAGCAAATTGTTGAACAGTTTAAGAAAAACCTTTCTCAACCAGCTATTGCAAGGAATTTAGGGATTTCACCATCTACGGTCCGTAATATCATAAAAGGGTTCAGAGAATCTGGAGAAATCACTGCACGTAAGCAGCTAAGCCCGTGACCTTCGATCCCTCAGGCTGTACTGCATCAACAAGCGACATCAGTGTGTAAAGGATATCACCACATGGGCTCAGGAACACTTCAGAAACCCACCGTCAGTAACTACAGTTGGTCGCCACATCTGTAAGTGCAAGTTAAAACTCCTATGCAAGGCGAAAACCGTTTATCAACAACACCCAGAAACGCCATCGGCTTCGCTGGGCCTGAGCTCATCTAAGATGGACTGATACAAAGTGGAAAAGTGTTCTGTGGTCTGACGAGTCCACATTTCAAATTGTTTTTGGAAACTGTGGACGTTGTGTCCTCCGGACCAAAGAGGAAAAGAACCATCCGGATTGTTATAGGCGCAAAGTTGAAAAGCCAGCATCTGTGATGGTATAGGGGTGTATTAGTGCCCAAGACATGGTGTGAAAGTCTTGCTCCCCAGGGTTCCTTGGATCACCACAGACGGACATGAAAGCTTCGGTCATATTTGCGCACAATGATTTATTTTGCAATAAATAGTACTTTATGCTTTCCAGCAAATGTATGTCACTCTCAGTGAGCACACAAATGGTTTCTCTGCATTCTTTCGCTCGTGCTCCGCTGCCAACTCGCCACCCTCAACGACCATCCACAACCCCCTTCTCCTTCCCGACTGCTCCCTTTAACAGAGCGACAGGTGATCAGACAAACACTCTCAGCTGTGTCATCCACGCACCTGTCGTTAATCTCGAAGCCGGTCCAGGCACATCCCGCTTTGCTGCAGGTCCGCAGGCCACGCCCCTCACACATGGGTAACTTACACATCTGTGAAAGCGCCATTAATGCTGAAAGGGACATACAGGTTTTGGAGCAACATATGTTGCCATCCAAGCAACGTTACCATGGACGCCCCTGCTTATTTCAGCAAGACAATGCCAAGCCACGTGTTACATCAACGTGGCTTCATAGTAAAAGAGTGCGGGTACTAGACTGGCCTGCCTGTAGTCCAGACCTGTCTCCCATTGAAAATGTGTGGTGCATTATGAAGCCTAAAATACCACAACGGAGACTCCCGGACTGTTGAACAACTTAAGCTGTACATCAAGCAAGAATGGGAAAGAATTTTACCTGGAAAGCTTAAAAAAATATGTTTCCTCAGTTCCCAAACGTTTACTGAGTGTTGTTAAAAGGAAAGGCCATGTAACACAGTGGTGAACATGCCCTTTCTCAACTACTTTGGCACGTGTTGCAGCCATGAAATTCTAAGTTAATTATTATTTGCAAAAAAAAAATAAAGTTTATGAGTTTGAACATCAAATATCGTGTCTTTGTAGTGCATTCAATTGAATATGGGTTGAAAAGGATTTGCAAATCATTGTATTCCGTTTATATTTACATCTAACACAATTTCCCAACTCATATGGAAACGGGGTTTGTATAATATATACGAAATATAACAAATCCCAATTACCATGTACATTATTAAAGTATACATAACAGCTTATGACGATCTTTTGTTGTTGACATAAAACCACATCAAAAGTAGCGTGCCATGTTACATCAAGCTATCGCTAACGGCGTTGTAACGGACCTAAAAGTAATTAATTAGGTCACCCATTGCTAGTAAAAGTAACTAACACCGTTATTATATAATGCCGTTGTTATATAACGCCGTTATTACAAACAGTGGTTAAAGGCAAAACAAACTGTAGATTTTCAGTTGCCACGGTGAGGAAATAAACAGTCTGACGTTGAAAAAAAACTTACCAAAATATGCATAAGTAAATGTGGTAGTTTTGACAGTAGTACAATCTAACAACACATTCCCACAACACATTCTAAATCTAATCACACAATTATTTTGTCTTTGCCGATGATGATTTAATTTGATCAAAAACCTTCCACGGCCTAAAACATATCTGATGCCCTTTTAGGAAAAATAAAATCCCAGGCAAGAGTTTCACTGTCTTCCCACTCGATTGGCTCATCCACATACGACAGTTTTAGCTTTCATCAAACCAGAGCCTCTCTTTTGATCTCTTGATATTTGCACATGCTTTCAGTCATGTAATCGTTCATAACCAAGGACAGAAAAAAAAGTTTCCTAATCAGATTTCAGATCCAACTTGTGGGGATTTGCAGGACATATTTTAAACATCAAGCAGAGGAAGAATATTTTGGTGAGTTGTACCTGTTCCTTCTACCTATTTGACATATTAAATGATTGCAGTTATTGATTGCCTCGCAGCTTTAGAAGAATATTGCAAAGCCACAAATAAAACATTTCATGAAATATAAGGCAATAAATGAAAGTTGTCTACATCGGATCTAGACAGTTGCACTTAGATTAAGTTAAAGACACGATCTACAAGATCTATTTATTTACTGTCAAGCAGAGGCGACACATTATAATTGCAACATTACCAGTGGATCTTGGAGCACAGATATATACCCGTGCTTAGGGTGTCACTGTGATTGTAAATAAATAACGAGGTTGCAGGTATACATGCCGTTGCCTCTTCACGCACCATCACATTTTATCTTCTTACAGTTTAATCTTCTACTGTTTTGCCACCCATGCATTATATCTAATCGCATTTTGGAAAGATGCCTGACACTCGCCATAAAAGTGTTACTGTATCATCCAAATTTGAATAAAGAAGGTATTTTGTTGTGTTTACAGCACTTCTGGTTGTACTTAGCTACGGCTTTGGAGTAAAATACTTTATCGCCTGATGTGGAGCTACCACAGCCTCCAGCCCATATTTGTGTTTCTTTTTACAAATTTAAAAAGTTATTGGTATCTAATCCTATCTATAATTTAGAAGGGGTAGCATAACTTACATAAATATAAAAAACTCCCCCACGGTTGACCCAAACGGCTCTCAGTCACTACGTTTCCACTACTACAGTTTGTTTTTCTGTATTTTCACACCTACATGTCAAGTCCCAGTGTCCATGCACACTCTCTAAAGCAGACCTGGGAAAATAAGCTTTTCAATCTGGCCCGCCAGACATTCCCAAATAATTTTTTTCAGATCTTTAAGTTCGAAACTGTAGCTGCCATTATGATGTGCAGTGATGTTTTCAAATTATCGTAAGTCTTGAACTATTCAAAGTTTTTCAATGGTTGGAATCTGCGCTTTTGCATGATATACTATTTACTATGGTAATCTAAGTCACAGCAGCTCCGTGTGGGTGGGGAGCGTTTCCACAGAGTGTCAGCCTGAAATGCGGGTGTCAGGGACAGACGCGGAAAAATATTTTTACAACAAAGTTCTAAAACTTAGTGATATATCAGATATATCAGATTGTAGGTGGTTTTTTTTTTACCCTTCGCGTTCATATATCGCTGTGTTTGTTGCATTTTTGTTGCGTTTCGCTTGATTGTAAAATGTGTCGATCGAGAGGGTGTGTGAAGTTCATATGTTGCCAATATTCAGTGTTTTATCGTTCATAGTTAATATTGTAAATCCCACATTCTTTATTTTCATGTACATTCTGGGTGTCTGTTTAAAATTCCATTTCTTTTTTTAAGGCGGTCTGTCATATTGTTTTTAGCATTCAATCAGATATTATTGTGAGGTTTTGTATTAGTGTTCCTAAAAAAATAGATATACCGGCCCCCAGACACATTTTTTTCTCAAAATTTGGCCCCCGAGTCAAAATATTTGCCCAGGCCTTATCTAAAGCGACAATTGGTCAAACGGCATGTGCTTTTTCATACAGTGAGGGGCGCTTATTTTCTTTTAGCGCGGATACAATTATTTATTTTCTGGTTGACCTATGACGTCACACTAGGCGTCTGTGGCTCCTAACAAGTTAAAACACTAGTTCTGTTGTGACGTCTGCTGCAATATTGGCACAGATTAGAAATCTTACACCTCTAATGGCTATGCTGATGTACAATAGCAGACAGCGTCAATAAATCATCTCAAATTGCGCTACGAACTTGACGCTACCACCAATAATGTATCGGCGCAGATGCAGGTCTGAAGCAAAGAAAGACGGAATTTCGGAAGGAATTTTCGGACGGAGAATCATGGGAAGAAAACTTTGGAATATCTCGGAGTTCATTTATAAGCTGCCTGTAATTTGTTGATTATGATGACCAGACTTGAAAAAACAGGGCAAACATACTGAGCAAACATATTTTTATTTATTTATTAGGGCTGTCTTTGAATATAATAAATGCGATTAGGAGTGTGTTTCGACTACCAACTCTGCAGTCCAATCATCCAACAGTATTAAACCCTTCAATATCGTCATGTACAGCAGGTGAGTTGGGAGGATAGATTGATTGCGTTCATCATGTGTTCTTTAAATATTAGTGAAAGGTTCTTGTGTGCAGACAAATTGTTTTGAGAGTGTAAGAGATAATCAGTTTACAGTTACGGCAGTCACTTCAGCTTTCTTCCTGGTGTGAGGTTTCTAAAAAAAATTTGGTCGGGTTTTGGCTTCCCACATCTCTTACTCTCTAAAAAGTATTTGTTTGAAAACAAGAGTCTTTTATCAACATTGTTGAGAGGCTGTTTTACCTCAGGGCTCAAGGGGCTTGTTGGGACGTCATTGGTACTGACACCTAGTGACCAATCAGTATAAAGTACTAGATATCATCATAATCTGTTTATTTCGCTCTTAACAAAAACAAAACATGGCATATATTCGACTATTCATTGAGTTTGAGCAAAAGCTAACAAATCCGATTAGATTATGAAAATATGATTTGCCATATTATTTCTTTTGCATTATTTTATTTTAATTATTATTATTATTATTATTCCATTATAGAGGGCAAATAAGGAAGTGCTCCCTTCTAAAATAACAACTACTATCATAGCACATAGATTAGTTAAGAGGCAGACAGTTAAGTAATGAGAAATGTAATCCACATTCCTTTGAAGAACACAATGTCCAGGGCAAATCTAGCTAATCTCAAACACACAGTACTCAATGTCAGATCTTTAGGTAATACATTATTTTTAAATAATAAACACAGAAAATGCAGTTCTGATTAAAACCAGCCCATCTCACTTTAACTATGTGTTTGAGACACGACAAAACCTGAGGGGTGAGAGTGTTTGTGCCATATTCAGCAAGAAATATCCGCACCCATAAATTGTCATTAGGAGGTTTTGAGTGTGTGCCATTCAAAATGGAGATAAAAAAAAACATCCATACTTTATATCACTCACTACAAACCACCACATAATTCAAATTCATTTATTGATAGCTTTATGGAAATCCTTTCATTTTTGTGCACTGACTTTGAGTGTTTGATCATCAAAGGGGACTTAAAATGTAGATGTAGCCAATGACAGGGATGCTAAAGAACCCAGTGAAATGTTTGGTCTAATTCAGCATGCAAACGAGCCCACCCACAGCAGAGGCCACACTATTGATTTGATCCTTACTAAGTGTTTTGCTATTTCAAACGTGAATGTTATCGATGCTGCATTGTCAGATAATTTCTGTGTTTTCTTCGACTTGTCTGTTGACCCAAACCAACAGTTGGGTCTGTGGTTGTTCGGGGAAGACTCATAGCTGATAGCATACAGACACAGTTTGTGGGAATGATTATGTTTGAAAACACCCCGTATGCTTTCGTTGGTGATCTGTTGAACTCCTATACATCAAGTGTTGTAAATGTTTCGGACAGCATTGCTCCTGTCAAGGTTAGAATGGTTAAAAGTAGGCAAAAAGCGCCATGGAGAAACAAAGACTCTGTCTGGGCACAGAAAAGGGATGTGCTCCAGAGCCAAAACAGAAATGGTGCTAAAAGCCCCAAACTCATTATGAGATTTACAAGGAAAAGCTAATTTTGTTCAACCAGACTTTGCGTATAACAAGGGAAAAACATTTTTCTGAAATCATCACAAATTGTAGTAACAATTCTTGTGTCCTGTTTGCAACTGTAAACAGATTGAAAAACTCTTCAGTTTTACTTTTAGTAGAACCAATTTCTACATCAAAGTGCAATGAGTTTGCAATATTCTTTCATGATAAAGTTCAAGGCATTAAAAATACAATAATATCCTGGAAAATAAATAGCTACTCTGCAGCCAGCTAGTCAACTAGAGCTGGCACATTTCACTCCTGTCACTGACAAAACAGTTAAAGAAATCATGCACAATCTGAGTCCATCAATTTGCTACTTGGATGAGTAACCCACTAGATTTCTAAAATCTGCGCCGAGCTGTTTACCAACAACTATCTGTCTACTTACTGAACAACTATCATCCCATATCAAACCTGCCATTTTCGGGCAAAGTCCTAGAAAAAGTTGTATACCAACAACATGTTTAACAGTATGTTTGATACTTTCCAATCAGGCTTTAGGCCCACCACAGCACTGGAACAGCACTGATCAAGGTGACAAATGATATCCGCCTGAACCAAGATGGAGGAAATGTCTCAGTCTTGGTTCTGCTGGACCTGAGCGCTGCCTTTGACACAGTTGACCATAATATCTTAGTACAGAGGTTAGACAACTTGGTCAGAATATCTGGTTCTGCTCTTAACTGGTTCAAGTCCTATCTCGATCACAGGACATACTTTATTGTAATTAGTAACTGTGTCTCTGATCTAATAGCTATGATATGTGGGCTTCCTCAAGGGCTCGATTCCTATTGTTCAACTTGTACATGCTACCACTAGGTCAGCTAATACGCAGCTTCAATGTGTCCTACCACATTTATGCAGATGACACTCAGATCTACGTGTCACTGACGGCAGGTAAATGTCGGTCTGTTTATTCACTTTGTCGCTGCATCAAACAGATGAGTGTGTGGGATGCAAAACAATTTTCTTCAGCTCAACTCAGACAAAACTGAAATCATTGTCTTTGGCCCACAGAAGCATCCATCCATCCATCCATTTTCTACCGCTTATTCCCTTCGGGGTCGCGGGGGGCGCTGGAGACTATCTCAGCTACAATCGGGCAGAAGGCGGAGTACACCCTGGACAAGTCGCCACCTCATCGCAGGGCCAACACAGATAGACAGACAACATTCACACTCACATTCACACACTAGGGCCAATTTTAGTGTTGCCAATCAACCTATCCCCAGGTGCATGTCTTTGGAGGTGGGAGGAAGCCGGAGTACCCGGAGGGAAGCCACGCAGTCACGGGGAGGACATGCAAACTCCACACAGAAAGATCCCGAGCCCGGGATTGAACTCACGACTACTCAGGACCTTCGTTATGTGAGGCAGACGCACTAACCCCTCTGCCACCGTGCTGCCCTCCCACAGAAGCAATGATACAGTATTATTAGTCACCTTGAAACCCTCTCCCTGAAACCTAACAATCAGGTTAGAAATCGAGGGGTAATAGTAGACTCAGAGTTGAACTTTAACGGCCACATTAAGTCTATAACATCTTCAGTTTTTCACGACCTGGAAAAACTTTGCCAAAATCAGAAGAATAATGTCTAAATCAGACTTGGAAAGACTAATCCATGCCTTGGTCTCCAGCAGGTTAGACTACTGCATTGGCCTTCTCTAAGGACTCTCTAAACGAGCTGTAAAGCAGCTGCAGTACATCCACAATGCTGCTGCCTGAATCCTGACTAGAACCAGGAAATATGAACACATTAGTCCAGTCCAGGTCACTGCACTGGCTTCCTGTTGCTCAGAGAATAGACTTTAAAACACCTCTCCTTCTGACAAGTCATTTCTTGGTCTTGTGCCAAAAGTACATCTCTGACATTTTAGAGCCATGTGAATAATTTCAAGCTCTGAGAACCTCAGAGGGTGTTCTCCTGCTGGTGCCCACAGTCAGGACCAAACATGGTGAAACTGTGTTTCTTTTTTATGCTCCTGAAATCTGGAATAGTGTTCCTGTAGATGTGAGACAGGCCTTAACGTTGGCAATGTTCAAATCCAAGCTGAAAACTCTTACATTTGATTGTGCGTATGACAACTGAAAGTCTTTTATCTACAGTATTTCAATTACTTTGTTATTATTGTTTTTACAACTATTGTATTTTCTGATTTTAATTTGAATTATAATTTTATATATTTATTTTTTTTCCTTTTAATTTTCTTTTTAATTTGACTTGCCTATTTTAAACGTCTTTTAGAATTTTTTTTTTTTTACAAATTCAGGTTTACAACATAAGGCAATTTACCTATATCAACGGCATAATACATTCCCCCACGTATTCCCTTTTATTACACACAATTGTTTGAATAAAATAAAATCCAGAGCGCAAAATAACAAGCAAAAACTACTCTTAGTTCTCATTCAAATACTTTGGCTTTTTGCATCCTAAATCCATCCGGTATTTAATAACTTTTTCCAATACAACAATACAGTAGTACTTGAACCTGCGAGTTTCATTGGTTCTCGAAGCTCTTGACTCAAAACACTTGTATCTCAATTCAATGTTGCTCCCTGAAAGAAATTGAAATCAATTTAATGGGTGCTTGACCTCTAAAACTGAACAATTTCAACATCTAACATGCATTTAAAAAATAAAATACAAACTTTTAGATAAGAAATATTGTTTAGAAAAAACAATATTTCTTACAACTGTTCGGAGCCCCTAAAGCATGGATGGGCAAACTACGGCCCGGGGGCCACATCCGGCCCGTTGGTCTTTTTAATCCGGCCCGCCAAATATTACAACAAAATTAAGCAAAGATACGTTTGAGAATTGCCACAACAAAACTGATACTAGACTTTGACGCATTGGCAAAAAAAAGGGTTATCAACAATACTGCTCCCACTGAAAGTGAATGTAAGTGTTAACCCTGTAATACCATGTTTGTGTGTCTTTGTGGTTTTGATATGATATTGTTGAAAAGAGATGTATAGCCCATGTTTGGGAAGTCTACTCTTAGTTCCAACAGATATGATATGCTTTGAAATGCATCATGTGTTCGCCCGGCCCGTCTGTCAAAGTTCAAAGGCCCATGTGGCCCCTGAGCCAAAAAGTTTGCCCACCCCTGCCCTAAAGGGACATGAAGGGAAAAAAATGTTTTGCGAGATCTCGCAATACTTTTTGCGAGATCTCGCGATACTTTTTGCGAGATCTTGCAAAAGTTTTTTTTCCTATATCAGTGAACAGACACAGCGATGGTGAACCGGAAGTGAAACAGACAAAGCGATGGAGGAGCCTACCCATCATTCGTGGGAGAAGTTTATTGATTTATATTTTAGTATTGGCCTAACATATAAAGACATCAAATCGTATTATGGTCCCACAACAGAGCACAGATGATGGGTAGGCTCCCGCATGCTCCCGCTCCTCCATTGCTGTAGTCTGTTTTACTTCCGGTTCACTGACATAGGAAAAAAACCTTTTGCGAGATCTCGCAAAACGTCCATGTCCCTTTAGGGGCTCCGTACAACTGCAATAGTTTAATGCTAATTATTATTAGTAATGCAATAATATACAATGTTTACCTTGTAGAGTGGATGAATGCAGTCTCTCCTACGGGCTGCTTCTCTGTCGTTTATTGTTGTTCAGGTTGCACACTGACATCTTTGAGTGACGGACCGGAGGTCATAGTTGACCAGTGAGGAAGGGTATGCTAGATTGTTCAGTTTGTAGAGTCAGGAGTCAGAACAAACTGAAACACGTCGGGCATACAATTGGCAGCTTCTCTATATATTCATGAGTAAATGTCCTCCGGCAAGCTCCTGCTTCATTGTGGTGCGGACCGATGGTGCTAAACTCAGACTGCCTCGTGGTCGGTCATGTTTTTGTTGTGTTGTTTCTTTGATTCGACCGCTTTTCCTTGTCAGCGCTCTCTTTCGCACTCGTTTACTCCATCCCGGTGGTTTAAGTGCAGGAATGTATTGATCTCAAGCAGTGGGCTTTCTTTGTCACCCGGTAAGATCGGATGTTTTGGAGCTGCTCTAAGCTGGTTCATTCTGGCAATCACTACACCAACAAGCGGTGGGGAGGCTCGTAAACTCAAATGTATGGGGTACTTGTACAAACGTGTAAATTAAATAAAGCAAAATCAACAATGTACCAATCTGGACAACACAACAACAATAAGACATTTCTAAAAATAAATATAGAGGAGACCCGAAAGATATTGACATCCACACACTGATATCCATCCAATACGCATACTCTTGGTTATCGATAGTATCAATATTTGGATCGTTTGCCAAACTTTTTTCAGAAATCAAACTTAATGGGACTAGTTGGGTCTGGCTTCTCAGTCCGATATGAGCAATACAATTTCCAAAATTTTTTTAGTAACATCACTCTAAAAAAAACACCTTCCAATTGCTCCATTATGATTATCATACGTCTGCCTAGCATCTTCAAGGGGGTGAGTATCCATCCATCCATTTTCTACCACTTGTCCCTTTGGGCCTCGCTGGGGGTGCTGGAGCCTATCTCAGCTGCATTCAGGCGGTAGGCGGGGTACACCCTGGACAAGTCGCCACCTCATCACAGGGCCAACACAGGTAGACAGACAACATTCACACTCACATTCACACACTAGGGCAGACCTGGGCATTCTGCGGCCCACGGGCCGCATCCGGCCCTTTGTACGTTCCTGTCCGGCCCGCGTGAGGCCAATCATAAATTACAAAATACATTTAAAAAAGTATCTATCTCGAGTGTGCAATACAACGGTGCTGCTTTTGTTTTGAAAAGCGTTATTTGTATTACTTCCGTGTGGACATATGCTCGTGGCGCAGCGGCAATCACAAATTACAAAATCAATTTAAAAAATCATCTATGTCGTGCGTGCAATACAACTGTGCTGCTTTTATTTTGAAAAGTGTTATTTATTTGCGTATGTCCTGTGAGTGAAGGCGCACAGCAACAAGTGATGCACGGTTGTCCTCGATGCGCTAAAAAGAGAAAAGTTGATGACGAATGCCGTGTTTTAAAAAAGACATGGACTGCCAAGTATTTCTTTACAGAAATGAAAGGTAAAGCCGTGTGCTTAATTTGTGGTACACATGCTGCTGTGTTTAAAGAATATAGTGTAACGACCTGCTGAAGTTGATGTTGTTTTTCTTGAGTTGCGGAAGGAGTGAGGATAGACGTGCGTGTGGAAGGAACGAGATAAGTTGAGCTGTGTTAGTATAGCTTGCTCAATAAAAGTTTCAAAAGAGCGTCAGACTTGGTGTGCACTTCTTTTGGACGCTACAATTGGTGTCAGAAGTAAATCTTTGTGCATACTGCGCTGCTTAATTGTGTGCTCAGCCTGCTACGTCATCGGGAGGTACGTGCCACCATGTTTCCTGGCGACTTCGTCAAGATGGAACGGGAGGGAAAGGACATTGAGTGGGGACTTAAGGTGCCGGCAGCGACTGCAGATGTCGGTGTGAATCCAGGACGTGAGGAGCTCGCCGCAAAGCGAGAGAGAAAGGGAGGAAGGACAGAGGCAGCGTCTACAGGTGCAGCGCACGCTGCTTGGCATGGAAGAATTCCGCCCTCAATGAAGACTCCCAGGTTTGATGGCAAGGCGAACGGGTAGGCATTTCATCCCGCTTCTGACTCCAATTGTAGCGTCCAGAAGAAGTGCACACCAAGTCTGACGCTCTTTTTAAACTTTTATTGAGCAACCTATACTAACACAGCTCAACTTATCTCGTTCCTTCCACACGCACGTCTATCCTCACTCTTCATTTCCGCAACAGCAACGCTTCCTCCTTCTTTGCCAATCACCTTGCAGGCGTGCTACGTTCACAACAAAGAGGATGCAGGATAAAGTGACAGACATTTACATTTTTGCATGGTATTACACATCAGGAAGCGCTGTGTAAGAAAGTGTTACAAATAAAACCTTCAAAAGCCATGTGCTTTTGAATAAAGATAAGTTAGGTTAAATGAAAATATTATTATTATTATTATTTATCTTACGGTATATCAAAAATAATTTGAGCAAAATTTAATTGAAATATTGTCGTGCGGCCCTCAAGCAGTGCTCGGGTTGCTCATGCGGCCCCCGGTAAAAAATAATTGCCCACCCCTGCACTAGGGCCAATTTAGTGTTGCCAATCAACCTATCCCCAGGTGCATGTCTTTGGAGGTGGGAAGAAGCCAGAGTACCCGGAGGGAACCCACGCAGTCACGGGGAGAACATGCAAACTCCACACAGAAAGACCCCGAGCCCGGGGATCAAACCTAGGAGTCATTTTACTTTATTTGAGTTGTATTTAGTTTTATTATATAGTATTTAACATCTCTTTAGACTTACATGAGAGTGACAAAAGTTCAAATGTTACTTAAATAATGGCATGTACAATTTAAGGTCTTATATTAGTTTAATTCTACAAAAAAAAAAAATCACTTTACATGATTTACTGTGGGAGCTTTCACACATTGTCCACTGGATTTTTTTGTTGAATCACTGTGCATTTTGTCAACATGCTATTATCATACATGCAATGTGGCTAAAATTAATGTACAGTTAAAACTCAAAAACATTTGAATATCGTGCAAAGGTTTGTTTATTCCAGCAATTTAAATGCACAGAGTGAAACTAATACACAGCATAGGCTCATGACATGAAACTCAAATATACAGTAATACAAGCCTTCTTTTGATATAATTTAGATGTTATGGCTTAACATATATAAGTTTCACATTTGAAGTTGAATTAATGACTTGAATAAACGTTGGCCCAATATTCTTTTTTTTTTTAGTTTTACCTGTATTTACTCATTCTATACTAATAACTCACTTCTGTTACTTTCAGTCTTGTTATACGAATAACAATAAAGTTGCCTCCCAGCAGGCACAAGACATTGATGCAACATTGATTATACATACATGTCTTTTAAAACTGACTTTGAAACAAAGTTACAAATTACTGTAGCTGTATTTGTAATGTAAATTGAGACAACATTGATATCCAACGTTGGATCCACCTTGTTGGTTGGGAAATACCTAAACTTCAAAGATCAAATCAACGTCACATCCTGACATTGATTAAACCTCGTCAGAAAGCATGTTGTTTCAACATTGTATTTGTGTTGTAAACTATTGGTTGGTTAATGACCAAAGTTCAATGGTCAAATCATCATCAGAACCCAAACATTGATTAAACGTTGTCAAAAAGCTATTCTGTTGTTTGATACTTTACATTAGTTTTGGATGATACCACAAATTTGGGTATCAACCCGATACCAAGTAGTTACAGGATCATACATTGGTCATATTCAAAGTCCTCATGTGTCCAGGGACATATTTCCGGAGTTTATAAACATAATATACATTTAAAAAAAACAAAAGAAGATGTTGTGATTGGAAAAAATATCGATGTAATCATAGTAGTATCGACTAGATACACTACTGTACTTGGTATCATTACAGTGGATGTCAGGTGTAGATCCACCCATGGCATTTGTTTTCATTTTGGGGGCAGCGAACCGGTACTTTTCAGAGGCGGTATAGTACCGAATATGATTCATTAGTATCGCGGTACTACTACTAATACCGTACAACCCTATGAGGATCCTTTGTTTGTTTACGTACTAATAAAAGACAAGTTGTCTAGAATGATCATTATTTTTATTTAAGGACAAACTTGCAATAAGAAACATATGTTTAATGTGCCCTAAGATTTTTTTTGTTAAAATAAAGCCAATAATGCAATTTTTTTGTGGTCCCCTTTCTTTAGAAAAATACCGAAAATAATCGAAATACATTCTGGTACCGGTACCGGTACTAAAATATTGGTATCGGGACAACACTAATAGAGAGTGTGCAGTGCTTTCATTTGAACTCTCACCAGGCGAACACTTATTAAAACATTGGCCTTGAAGAATCCCTCAGAGCTGCTGTAACGTTTAAATCTTACAGAGCAGATCTAGGCCGTGTAACTTTGGAAATTTTGGTGCTAAAAGAGGATTCATGTTCAGTCAAACCTCACTTGTTTTTTTTTGAATGTGGCTATCAAAGGAATAAAGTGCGGTTCGGTGTACTTTAAAAAAAGAGCGTGTGCGGGGGTGACAGTTGAGGAAAGACAGATAGATCACCAGGCTCACCTCAGGGAGAGACTGCATTGTCGACTCAGTGAAAAGTGTCGCATGGTGGGGGAGCTTCTTTCTCTAAGAGCAGCCTGCAGCTAATGCACATTAGACGTTCGCCCTTTGCTTAGAACAAACTCTAGAGCAAGCACTGTGCTGAAACACTAAAAACCAGCATGCATGGAACAACTGGAGACAGTGGATGTCAGCAGGTGCTGCGCGCGAGTTGGCAAGTACTTGTACTTGTACCCAGATGTACATTTGTGTCTTGTGAACATTTCTTCTGAAAAGTGATTATTGTTACTCATTACCTTCCCAAAAAGGTAATTTACTACTAAAGGAATTGCTTCTTAGCAAATGCAATTATTTAGTAAAGCCATACCACAGTGAACTCTCATAGGCACTGATTTTATAGTTTAGCACCTCTCTGTGAGCAATTTTTACTTTCCACCCACAGTCTGAATGCTTCTATATATACGTATATAGTATAATATTTAAACAACACATTCAGAACATTACCTCCTTTTGCACAATTTTTTTTTCTTTCCTTCCTATGTTTTGCATATTTATAGACTGCCGCACTGATACTGGAGTTGCTTTTAATCTCATTGTACCTGTGTAAAGTGACAATAAAAGGCATTGGGATGGGAAAAATGCAGAGGACACATTTCACCACATCTAGTGTGTGTGTGACAATCATTGGTACTTTAATTTAATTAATTAATTCTATTCTATTCTATTGTATTACCAGGAAAAAGTTTTACTATTTTTTTACTATTTTGGGGTGGCACGGGGTGGTGGGTGGAGCAGCTGTACCAAAAACTTGAGGGTTGCAGGTTCGCTCCCCACCTCTTGCCATCCAAATCACTGCCGTTGTGGCCTTGGGCAGGACACTTCACCATTGCCCCCAGTGCCGCTCACACTAGTGAATGAATGATAAATGATGGGTGGTGGTCAGAGGGGCTTTAGGCGTGAACCGGCAGCCACGTTTCCGCCAGTCTACCCAGGACGGCTGTGGCTACAAATGTAGCTTACCACCACAAGGTGTGAAAGAATGATGGCTTCTCACTTCTTTGTGAAGCGCTTTGAGTGTCTAGAAAAGCGCTATATAAATCTAATCCATTATTATTATTATTATTTTGTTACCTTCTAAAAATAAGTACCCGAATCTACGTTTTTTGCCACCTTGTGATGCTGCCCGCCTCAGGTAAAAACACATACCGGAGGCGGTCCTAGCTAGATTTATGCCCTGGGCGAACCCATCCTTATCCCACAAAAAGAAGATTTACCCCAAAACCCCGCCACCAACACAACAATATTATATATTGTGTTATTTTATTATATCATCTTAAATACAGGGCAGAATGGTGGAACAGGGGTTAGTGCATGTGCCTCACCATATGAAGGTCCTGAGTTCAATCCCGGGATCGGGATCTTTCTGTGTGGAGTTTGTATGTTCTCCCCGTGACTGCGTGGGTTCCCTTCGGGTACTCCGGCTTCCTCCCACCTCCAAAGACATGCACCTGGGGATAGGTTGATTGGCAACACTAAATTGGCCCCAGTGTGTGAATGTGAGTGTGAATGTTGTCTGTCTATCTGTGTTGGCCCTGCGATGAGGTGGCGACTAGTCCAGGGTGTACCCCGCCTTCCGCTCGAATGCAGCTGAGATAGGCTCCAGCACCCCCCGTGACCCCGAAAGGGACAAGCGGTAGAAAATGGATGGATGGATGAATCTTAAATACAAAAAAGGTAACAAGAACAGAGAAAAAACTAGATAAATACATGAAACATAAATGATAAATAGTGTATAAACACCAATGTAAAGTGCACAAATCCTTCATCACAGCATCTAATAACCGTGCTTAAAAAAATCCATGAAAAAAGCTAACATTGAAAAAAACCACTCTATGATGCATAAAAAAGATTCCTGCAGTAAACTATTTTGTATTTTACATTTGAGGATTGTTTTGCATCATCCTAATAAGATCTGAACAGTTCCAGTTATAATAACATACCAGTTAACAGCAGATAATTAACATATTATAAGTTTAGTGCTCAGACTGTAGCAATATTTTCAACCGGTGTTTTTCACCCTCATGTGGGATCTGAGCCGAGGATGTTGTTGTGGCTTGTGCAGCCCTTTGAGACACTTGTGATTAAGGGCTATATAAATAAACGTTGATTGATTAACTAACAACAGGTGTGAAGTGCAATCTAAAACGTGACTTTTCTAGCCTTCTTTGATACAAAATGATCAATTAAATCATCATACAAAATCGCTTGTGCAACTGTGTGATTGATGCGCTCTGATCATAGCAAGTCCGGAGAGACGCTCCTGTGACATTGAGGCTCTCAGCTAGGTTTTAATAAGCTTCCCTGTTTCGCCCGTCAATCAGCCGGAGTCATATAGATAACTGCACAGACATTTTTTTTTCCATTTTTCACATAACCCTACTGGTTACATGTAAGGTATATGGGTATATTTTAATTTAAGAATTAAATACATTTTATTTGAAAGCAGTTTGTTTTGTGTGGATTCACTGGCCTGGGATCAGGTTATCCCCCACCACCTCCACCTTGTCAAGTTGCCTGTTGCCAAAAGCTGGCGACTTTCCAATCCTCTTGCTAAGTTTTTTTTTTGTCAACAGCTATCAGCGACAAATCTAGCGACTTTTACCAGTATTATTAAAGACTTTTTTGTGTTTTGGAAACTGAGGTGAAAGCACAAAGCCAATTGTGGCTCCCCGAGACGATAATTTTCGGACCCCACCTTAATATGAAAGTCTCATGTTAGTGCGGGCCGCAAGTTTTATATAAATGGCACTTTACAGCGTTCTTTGTGGAGCTCAACAAACCTACCAATCACGGTGGGGTATATGGCTTTCGGGGGTGGAACATCGCCTGGGCTTGATGCAAGCAGAGAAACATTTCTCAATGAGTGAAACCATGACAGCCCCACAGCATCCAGAGCCCCAAGGACCTCGAGGGCGATGTCATCCACCCCCGGGGCTCTGCCACCTGTCATGATCTGTTGCCCGGATCATGTTTTGTTTAGTTTTGGACTCCCTCAGTTCCTGTTTTTGAGCACACCTGGGTTTGTGTTTTAGTTGCCATGACTGCAGATCGTTTTGACCTGCCTCTGATTAGTGTTCGGGACGCTCACCTGCTCCTGGGCACTAATCAGAGAGCTACTTATTCTGTCTGTCTGGCTTCCTTATTTGTTTACATGCAAGTTACATCGTTTACCCTTTGGATCCCTGAGCTAAGCGCTGCCTTATGCTTTTCTTGTTAGATAATCCGTTAGCTCCCCGTGCTATAGGCACGCTTGGTTTGTTTGTTTGTTCCTGCCTGATTTATGGACATTAAACCATTTTCTTACCTGCACCTTGCCTCCAGAGTTTTCCGTCTGCATCCTGGGAGAACAATCCACGCAGTAAAATGCGACCCCGACGTGACACCACCGAGGAGCTTCTTAACTACCTCGCCAACTTCAGTCCCAGAAGTTGGAGAGCCCACTGCGGAGTCCCTAGGCACTGATTCCTCAATCGAAGATGTGTAGGTTAAATTGAGGAGGTCTTCGGAGTATTTCTTCCACCGATCCACAACATCCCCAGTCAACGTCAGCAGCACACCTTCCCCACTATACACGGTGTTGACTGTGGACTGCGTCCCCCTCCTGAGGCGGCGGATGGTGGTCCAAAATCGCTTCAAAGCTGTCCGGAAGTCGTTCTCCGTGGCTTTTCCAAACTCCTCCTATGTCCGAGTTTTTGCCTCTGCAACCGTCCAAGCCGTACACCGCTTGGCCTGTTGGTAACTGTCCGCTGCCTTCAGAGTCCCATGAGCCAAAAGGACCCGATAGGACTCCTTCTTCAGCTTGACGGCATCCAGCGGGACATTATACGTATATGTCGTGGCTTACTGTGGTGGATCCCAAAAAACCCAGAGGACAAGAGCGGTGAGTGCGACAAGTCTTTTATTGTCCAGATTGTCAATGATTCAAAAACCAAAAACTACGGTGCCAATAGAACAAAAAGGCAACTGCGAGTGTTACACAGCTCGAAAGATGGGCCAACTCTTTCGTTGTGCGACACATTTATTTTTCAGGATCAAGCTGCAAAACAATTAACACAGCGTTACAACCGGAGCTTGATGCATATGCTTCTTTTCATACCACGTACTGACAGACTTCTTCTACAAAATACAATGTCTGGAGTTGAACAATTTTACAAATATTCCAAAAATATATTTATGTATACACATACACATACATATATATACACAAAAACCCTTTTTACTATTTCTATCTACCTTAGAATCATGCTCTTAATCACCGTTTAATAATATATGTATTGTATTTATATGTATTCATTATATGTATTTATTGTATTTATTTGTGTCATCTTATCATTACCTGTACCTAATCTACTGTCCTATGTGCGACTGTAAATCTACTGCCTTAGCACACACTAACTGTAATTTAGCTTTGACACACCTATCTGGTGTGCTTATGATCAATACAACACTCAAAAGTTCGTTTAGCATGTCCTTGTAACATAAATGGCATTTAACATTTTATTTTCAAGTATCTCTGAGGAGTTATGTTGTGAACTTACTCTTAAACTAAAGCTAACTGTATTTTGCCTCGTCACCGTGGTTACCCTCGGACCAACGTCCGCCATCTTAGAAAATACCCTGAATGTGACTCGAATTTAACTCATAACATTCACAAAACAGACATTAGCTTAACATTGCTTACTCTAAAAGGTACAGAATAAATTCTACTACTGCGTGTATGTGTTATATGCAAACCAGCTTACCTGCAAAACAATTAACACAGCGTTACAACCGGAGCTTGATGCATATGCTTCTTTTCATACCACGTACTGACAGACTTCTTCTACGGCGCCAGCTACTGATACCAACGGCACCACGCGCCCTCTGCTGGTGTAACTGAATATCGCATGCTGCATAGAAATACATAGAAAACCTTGACATCACAAAAAAGTAGTCTATAAACAGTATTTAAATTGAGTTTTCTGACCTTAAAGAGTTTTTAATGGGGGGGCAACTATTTTAGTCAAATTAAATCACTTAGTGCCACACGAGAAAAGGCTCAGGCACTAAATCCCAAATCACGATGAACAGGAAAACAGAGGGGCTGTGTCTGTCGGCAATAACAGTCCCTGACAACCCAGACCAATTATAGGGTCACATCGTTATTTGTGGGTCATTATTTTGTATTTGCATCACACTAATATTTGCATTGCCTCACACGATGACCACTACATATATTTCTAATTGATTTCATTTGTCTTTTGTTACTACGTTTACAACAACAACAGCAGGGTGGCATTTCTGCTTCTGCACGGCAGATAACACTCTGGGTGCAGTCGCCTTTTTGCACTCGCTATCCCAGTACTTGTACCATCTACGAATGCCATGGTGTTTGTGTCATTACGAAATACATCAACATCTAGCGCAAAATCAAAGGAGACTGCTACCAGGCTATTATCCAGCACCGTGCAGCTGACCAGGAAAAAGTGGAAATGACGCATAATGCGGACATGACGTTCTCCGTGCATGGAGACGTTCTCCGTGCGTCGGCTAAACACGACTGTGGCACCAAGTGGTATTAAGATATATTCCACATACCCAAACATGTATTTAATTATTTTGTTATTAATTCCCAATTTGGTTTTGTATTTTTCGTCTTATTTTGTGTCAAAAAAAAAAAAAGAAGACATTTTTCAGCAAAGCTTTTCTTGTGGAATACCAGCCCCACCCAGACTCTGTCTCCAGTGGCCATTAGGTAAATAGAGTATAAGACCCCTGGTTTAGAGTATCCTTCTTTCCTCCAGTTGGTTCCCTGCCTCTTGAGTGCTGCATCACTATCCTGCCTCCAGGTGCTCTTAAGGCGCCCTCTGTTCCACTTCCTCAGGTCAGTTCCTTTCGTGTTGTGCTGGTTAAAGTTAAAGTCCCAACAATAGTCACACACACTAGGTGTGGTGAAATGATCCTCTGCATTTGACCCATCCCCTTGTTCACCCCCTGTGAGGTGAGGGGGGCAGTGAGCAGCGGCGGTGGCCGTGCTCGGGAATCACTTGGTGATTTAACCCCCAATTTCAACCCTTGATGCTGAGTGCCAAGCAGGGAAGCAATGGGTCCCATTTTTATAGTCTTTGGTATGAATCGGTTTGAACTCACAACCTTCCAGTCTCAGGGCCTGCTCAGTGGCCTTGTGGTTATACCTGCATTATCCTTTCCATCCTTACCCTTTCCATCCTTTGTAACTGAGCTACCGTGTGGAAGTTCCCCCTGTGGATCAATAAAGTTTGTCTAAGTCTAATCGAACAAGACTCCAAGTCTTTCAAATCATTTTTGATATGCTGGCATATTAAAATTTAAAAGATTGCAATCCAAATATTACATCATTCCCACATGAACCTCTAATCTGGCCGTGAGCAGGCCACACAAACTATATTTATATTGGGGATAATCAGAGTTATACCCACCTCTTCTAAAGTTTTAACTATCATTGCAGTGACTATATTTTCAAACAGGGTGCAACAGTAATTTATCTCCGGTCTCCTAGTCTGTTTTGGCCATGCACATCCATCTTCTTCTTCACCTTCTTCCTATGTCTGACCATTGTTTTTTTATTTCAGCCTGTGTGCGGTTCTCGAGCCCACAGTATTGGCAGGCGCACACACGCTATCCCACTTTTTCGTTCACTGGAAACATGAGAAAGAAGCACCTCTTTCTGACTCCTACTGATTGGGCAGAGTATGCAGATCTCATGCACATGGCTAATTTCAATATGATTTGCATATTTATATGGGGGCGCAAACATCTGCGGTCATTTCCTTGTTGATTGGGATGACAGTGTGCTGTTTTTCTTTCCTTTTTTTAGTGTGGTCTTCATTATCCAGTCTATGACCAGGAGCAACAGAAAGGTTGATACAAGGAATCGCTGATACACACCAGTCTTGACTTCAAAACTCTCCGACAGCTGGCCAGCATGTAAAACTGCTTTCTTGGTTGCTTTTTTTTAAATCAGGGTGATGATCTTCTCTCAGCAGTTTCCACAGATTCGCTCTATCCACAGAGCCAAAGGCTTTTTCATAATCAATGAAGTTCCTAAGTAAAGGAGGGTTCTATTGTTCTACATTGATGTGCAGGATGGCAACCTGGGCCGTACAAGATACCTTACTTTCAATCAATGAATCAATAAAAGTTTACTTATATAGCCCTAAATCCCGAATGTCTCAAAGGGCTGCACAAGCCACAAAGACATCCTCGGCTCAGATCCCACATCAGGGCAAGAAAAAAAAAACTCAACCCGATGGGATGACAATGAGAAACCTTGGAGAGGACCGCAGATGTGTGCAATGGACGTCGAGGGGATCTAGCATAATATTGTGAGAGTCCAGTCCATAGTGGATCTAACATAATACTGTGAGTCCAGTCCATAGTGGGGCCAGCAGGAGAGTAAATCTGCCTGCTGGTCTCAAAGTATGGGATCAACTGATTCACTTTTCCTGTTCTGTATGGTTCTGTTGAGAACTTTTCCTGGTATTGATATAAACAGGATTCCTCTGTAGTTGTTGCAGTTAGTGAATGCATGAGTGTATGTATGTACGTTTGTATAAATATTAGCTGCTTTTTTTTTTTTTTTTAACAAAATAATCTGCTGTTCTAAATGTGTCCACTGGATGTCACAATAGCAATTCTGTTAGGCAAGCAAACAATTTATACCGGGGACAAGCAAGAGGTACACAGTAAAGGGTGACTGTGGGTCCTCCTCCTCAACCCACATGAAACTTAAAACCTGCCGTTTTATGTCTTCTGCTTCGAACACATCATCATTTGGCACCCTCCTTGCCCTAAAATGTAAGTATGTCAAACACAAGAAAAGTCAACTTAACCCTTTTGAATAGTTCTTACCTCAGTTTCTTACGGTTTGTTGAGTTAGCACTGGATTGATACGTGGACATGACAAAAGGAGGTATTTGATACCTAAAAGAGTTTACATGTTGTGTTTTTTGTTCAGTCCCAGAAAGACTGTGACTTAAAGTTTCATCCTGGCTTTGTAGATACACTGAACCGAAGTCTAAACTCATTGTGTTTTTGAAGCTGCACCAATTTCCTCAGAATTTTCAACAAACTTGAAGTGTTTTGTCCAGAGAATTATTTGGGATTTGTACGTTTTCATAATGTGTTTGTTCTATTTTTGGCCAAAGTAAAACAAAAAATACAACCTGGAGTTGTCTTTACTTTTAAGTTATTATGCCATGGGAATAGATTTTCCTCCATGTGGCCCCTGAGCTAAAATGAGTTTGACACCCCTGCTGTAAAGCGTCATTTATTATTTGGAAAAGCGCTCTAATAATAAAATGTATTATTAGTTTATGATAATTTTTAATTTTAGTATATATTGTTTCCTGTTTTCTTAAAATGCTCTGGTGTGGAAAATTTTGCTAAAGTTGATCTGCTTGGAGGTTATTTTTATGGTGCCACAAAGTTTCTTTGGTGGGAGAAAATTCAAAATAATGATCTCACTGTCAAAGAGCATGAGAATAAGGTGCAATCTTATGGAATGTTGACAATGAAAACACAACCCAGATAAAATTAAAATAAATATTTTTCCCACAGATATAGTCTAAATTGGAAAATGTTTATAATGTGCATAATTGATGCAATTACGTGTTTGTTGTGAACATACTCTATGTGCTGGTCATTGTTAGCCTGTATAGAAGTCTTTTTGTGTGTGTTTTTCTAACCTTATTATTTACACATTAAGGATAATTTATAGAATTGTCCATATTGTAGTACACTCTTATTATAGAATATGAAACACATTGATCTTGAACACACTAAGTGCAAAAACAGTTAATAGGATTAGGTTGTGGCAATGTGAGTGTTATCATTTGTGGGAATGAATCTGAGCAGAATGATCACATTCTCAACATTTTCCTCTGCACACAACTTCCTTTGCTCACTGTTTATGCATTTATAACCCACAAGTTTTCTGCTTGGCTTTGCATTCACTGCTTGCATAACATTGTTGTCCCTGCCACAGCGCCCTGCTGCTGTCAGCAAAAACAAACAAACGGAAAACAATCTAAAAATGGGCAGAAAAACATTACAAAGCCTCAGCTGAGTGTATGAACATGATACACTTTTCCTTCTATAGCGGCGGTTCTCAAACTTATTTTTCCAAGAACCACCTCAGAAAACAATGACCAACATTAAAATACCGTAGCATAGTAGGCCTAAGTATACATTAAAAACAAGTTTTATTTAACATGTATATTTCATATTTTTTTTGGCCACTGTTTGTTCGGGAGGGGGAAAAGCTGAAGACAAGACCTTCAAATCCTGATCTAAGCCCGTTGAATGCAGCCAGGGACTGGCAGATGCGAGTCGACTTAGATCAGAGGCTAATTTTCCCCCCGGCGATCGCAACGACCACCCTGCGTCCAGACCTCGTCCTATGGTCTGAAACCTCCCATATTGTCTATATCATTGAACTGACAGTTCCGTGGGAGGATGCCATCGAAGAAGCATATGAACGCAAGAAGCTGCGGTACTCCAACCTTGCAGCTGAGGCACAGGACAGAGGCTGGAGGGTAAGGGTGCGCCCAGTGGAGGTGGGCTGTAGGGGCTTTGTAGCTAGCACAACAGCAAAGCTCCTTAGGGAGGTTGGAGTCAGGGGGCAGGCTCACAGACAGGCCATTAAAGAGCTGGCCAACACAGCAGAGAGGACGAGCCATTGGTTGTGGTTGAGGAGGAGTGACACCAGCTGGGCTGCTAAGGCTAACACCTAATGGGACACACACACCCAGGGATTTGATCACCCTGGGGTGGGCCCTTCCTCAGCAGAGGGTGTCTTGTGGTAAGCCGGGCCGAAACACCCCGTGACGCTGGGGCACACAACTGAAGATGTGTCCCAATGGTGGAAAAGCCTCCCAGCAGTGTCACCTAGCCTCACTTAGGTATGCGGTCAGGTGCAAGCCTGGCTCAGGGAGGAGGACGCCCCTGCCATGCAGAGTCCCCAGGGATTGTACCAACTAGTCCTTTCAACAAATTATAAAAAAAAAATTACACACAGTTTGAACAATTACAGTGTGTTTGAGTGAGGCAGTGGTGGATTAAGCCAAAGCCATGACGGGGCCCCCTAAAGCCAGTTAATAAAGCTCATCCTAACATAATTTTACAACATACACATGCCTCTCTGGGTTTACAATCGACAAGCTTTAACCAGGTTTTGAAAAGTTAACCAACCAGCCACTTTTGCTGAAATTTGCAAAATATGCATTTTATCACTGTTGCCACAGCATGAGCACATTCGCAGGATGTAATAAAAATATTAAAAGGAATTTGGACTTTTTTTTATTTTTTTATTTTGCCTATCAATCACAATCCTTACGTAGGACAGCAACACATATGTTTGTAATGCCCTCTAAGTTGTAAATAAACGTTAGCAAAATCCCAAATATCCTAATTCTAACAATGGAGTCAATGCAATCGTCTATATTTCACCCACAAAGCCACCTAAATAGGAATCAATTTTTTAAATTTTATCTTTTTAGCTGTAATAATGCATACTCTCTGAAAATATGCCTTATAATAGCTATACACTGGAGATTACATGTTTTAATCAGGATACAATGAAAACATGTGTTAAAAGGATCCATGGAATAATAAATGAACATCATACGAGGAATGAAAATGATCCATGTGTTCAGAAATGGATGACTGATTTAAACATCTGCGACATACATGGCGGACAATAACTGATATAGTCTGCTTTGCCAGTCCAAATGCATTCGCTGTTTTCCGTAGTCTTCCCTCGGCGGCCAGGTAATACAAAGCACACACTACCTTTTTTTATTACATCCACGGGAGCCCGCATATTCGTTGACTCTCCTTCGACAAATAGACAAAGTTTTTCAGTAAGTAGAGTCACAGCTGACCTGGACATTCGAAAGTTCTCTTGCCGTCTGAGATGTTTAGTATCCCAAATAGGAGAAAGAGAAATGGAAGGAGAAATGTCTGGATGACTCGCCTCCATATTTCCAGTGGTTAGCTCTGAGTTACGAAACCGCTTTATTATGAAGCTGGCTGTGGCGCGTTCTTTCTGACGTCACTTCCTGTGTGGGGCGCGGTCTTTCTGGCGTCACTTCCTCTCCGAACTCAGTTTGTAAACGATCAATGAGTCCATACAAAGCTAAGAGCCGGAGATTCAAGAAATAGACGGCGCACTTACCCGTGTAAAAAATTATCCAAGGAGGGGAACCTTAAACGATGGTTTAGTGTAGAGATGTCCGATAATGGCTTTTTTGCCGATATCCGATATTCAAGTCTTGTTCACGAGTGAGGGAAGAGTGGATCGTGAGATCGACAGGCGGATTGGTGCGGCGTCTTCAGTAATGCGGACGCTGTATTGTTCCGTTGTGGTGAAGAAGGAGCTGAGCCCGAAGGCAAAGCTCTCAATTTACCGGTCGATCTACGTTCCCATCCTCACCTATGGTCATGAGCTTTGGGTTATGACCGAAAGGACAAGATCACGGGTACAAGTGGCCAAAATGAGTTTCCTCACCCTATCTCCATTAGAGATAGGGTGAGAAGTTCTGCCATCCGGGAGGAGCTCAAAGTAAAGCCGCTGCTCCTCCACATAGAGAGGAGCCAGATGAGGTGGTTCGGGCATCTGGTCAGGATGCCACCCGAACGCCTTCCTAGAGAGGTGTTTAGGGCACGGGGAAGACCCAGGACATGTTGGGAAGACAATGTCTCCCGGCTGGCCTGGGAACCCCTCGGGATCCCCCGGGAGGAGCTGGACAAAGTGGCTGGGGAGAGGGAAGTCTGGCCTTCCCTGCTTAGGCTGCTGCCCCCGCGACCCGACCTCGGATAAGCGGAAGAAAATGGATGGATGGATGGATGGATGGAAGGTCTTTTTAATCAGAAAATGTCACAGGTTTAAATTAATAAAATAACAAATGTCATGCAAATACATACTAAATGACAATGTGACATCATTTGATTAAATGGCCTTTAAAGGGTTAAAAAAGCATTACACGTTTGGTATTTTTGTTTAAGGCATAAGATGTTTGATGATTTAATTGTAAGCAGAAACGTAAAAAAAAAAAAAAAAAAAAAAAAAAAAAAAGGACTTTGTTGACTCCTGTTTGGCTTTGGGCTATTGTCGAATAACTGCCAGTGTATGCAAGGCATTGACATTTTACGATTTAAAATAAATTTAAAAAAACTCTTGAGCAAAACCATGTATAATGGACCAACACAACAAGAATTATGGCCAGAAAAACAAATAATTAAGAAACAACAAAAATGTCAGTCTTTATCCCCTGAAGGTTAAATATGGTTGGACTAATATGTACAATAGGTCACATTTAGGTCATTAAAAAACAAGCAATGGTAAAAAAAAAAAAAGAATGATAATAAAACTCAAATGCCCCTAAATGTTTTATAATCATTCTTGGATTTTCTTCTAAGTACCAAATCGAAAGAAGGTAAAAATCACCTCTTTTTACCTTCTCTCGATCTGGCACTTAGAAAAACACGGAGAGAAAAAAAAAATAATTCATTGATATGTATTTTTTACAAGATCTATGAGAAAAACTTTTTTTTTCTTTGAACAACTTTTTTCCCACTAAAATCCTGTGAAAACATCTCTTATTGGGCATTCAAGGTCTTCAGCCTTCACACAACCTCCAAACATGGTCCAAAGGGCTTGCAAAAAAAAAGTTGAACATAAAATACTACAACATCTGGCAAAAAGTATTGAATCACCAGTCTTTGAGTAAATGTCATTCAGTTGTTTATTTTTGTAAAAAAACAAAACAAAAAAAAAAGCTGATAACAGACATGACACAAAACTACAGTCATTTCAAATGGCAACTTTCTGGCTTTTTTGTCACTTCATTCTGAAGAAAATATGGAATCTTGAAAAAAAAAAAAAAACACCACTACTACTTGTGTTGGAGCGTTTTGTTTTTGTTTTTGTTTTTGTTTTTTGCACCGCTTCTGGCTTTTATAACAGTTTGCAGTCTCTGGAGTTAACGAGTGACAAAGTACTCTTCATCAATCTTGCTCCAACTTTCTCTGATTGCTGTTGTCAGATCAGCTTTGCATATTGGACTTTGTCATGGATTATTTTCTTCCATTTCCATCCATCCATCCATTTTCTACCGCTTATTCCCTTCGGGGCCATTTCCACCACAGACTATTAATTGGATTGAAATTCGTATATTTCTTCAAGGAAAGTTTTTGGTCTATGGTAAGAAGCATTATCATCTTGAAACATGATGTCATCATCCCCAAACATCCTTTCCGTTGATAGAATAAGAAAAATGTCAATGTGAACTTGCGTATTCATTGAAGATGTAATGACAGCCATCTTTAGTGCCATTACCTGACATGCAGCCTCATATCATCAATGACTGTGGACATTTGCATGTTTTCTTCAGGCAGTCGTCTTCATAAATTTCATTGGGACGGCGCCAAACAAAAGTTCATCACTGAATATGACTTTCATCCAGTCATCCATAGTCCGCAATTGCTTTTCCTTAACCTTGTTTTTTTTGTTCAACTTTTAATGATGACTTTCGTTGAGCTTTTCTGTATTTAAATCCCATTTCCTTTAGGCAGTTGGTTTCAGTTCTTAATTTGTTTACTATACATTTTCTGTTTTAGGACACATTGCTTTAAAGGGGAACTGCTCTTTTTTGGAACTTGGCCAATCATTCCCAATCCCTATGTAAGACAAAAACACGTATGTTTTCCTCTTTTTATGCTTTTTTAGTTTGTAAAATTTAGAAAGTACAAAGTGGCTAACAATTATTATGTCATCTATAAAGCCTTTAAAATCATCCTAAACTGCCAACAACACTGCATTTACATATCGTGACCCTACAATTAAGCAAGTATTAGCGATATTGTTTTTATATTGCCTCTGAGTTAGTGAACGTTTGTACTAAAGTATAAATCATGCATTTCACCTGGACAGAAGGTTGTGGCCATAAACCGAGAAGTTGGTCAACTTTGATATTCAAATTAAACCCGGAGATCGCGAGAAAGACATGAAAACACGATAGTTTGTGCCCACCTTCTTCATATTGACAGGAAGATATGAATAATCCAGTGACGTGCAGTCACTGTAGGCAGGTGAGGCGGGGCCTCACGTGCCATCATGGAAAGAAAAAAAATGTAAAAAGGAAAAAAAATAGTTAAATTGTTATATGTATCCAGTGATTATACTATAAAGTTATTTTCCATTTAACTTAACCAGTTTTAGATTATTTTTATTTGCCGCTCAAATACTGAGAAGAGACGGTGCGGTGATCAGCAGCCAGTTGAGGCACGTCACTGAGTTGTGCCTCAACATGGATTGTGGACTCGGCTAACTGCTGGCCTGCTGTGCAGTGAGACCGTATTGCTATATGAACTATATTATACATTTCCATAGTTTAGTTAGCTGAGGTATATAATAATGTACAGTGTATTTTGTCAACAACTGTATGTGTGTAAGTATTTCTTGTGCTGAGCAATCATAAAACTGCTGCGAAGACGCACTGGCTGAGGCTCGCAGTAATCCCGCCTCCCGGTGGTAGAGAATGCACCCCTGCCGTAGAATGCACCCCCTGACGGGAGTGTTATATCAACTAAAGCCCACACTTAAACGTTCCACGTGCAAGATTTAATCTATTTAAAAAAGTTATTTAATAAGAAGCCAAAAAGTGCAAAAACAATAATGTTCGTGTTGGAGGAGTTGTGAATGAATGAAATATGAAATCCGTGCTGCAGTCTGCAGGTGTACCTAATGTTGTGGCCCAGCAATCATTCACAACTACTCCAACACGAACATTGTTGTTTTTGCACTTTTTGGCTTCTTATTAAATAACTTTTTTAAATTAATGAATTCAAGAGGAGCCAGATGAGGTGGTTCAGGCGTCTGGTTGGAATTAGAGATGTCCGATAATGGCTTTTTTGCCGATATCCGATATTGTCCAACTCTTAATTACCGATTCCGATATCAACCGATACCGATATATACTGTCGTGGAATTAACACATTATTATGCTGTTATGCCTTGGCGAGAATGAGGACTCAGGTGCAGAAGGGGGACAATTGACACAGGCTTTATTTAAACAGGTTTCTTTGAAATTAAACAAAACAAAGCGGCTACAAAATCTAGCTTTGATACATTAGTAACAAAAGACATATAGGCATAAGGCCATAAACGGAAAATCACTCCAAAAGGAGGAAAAGGCAACAGCAAAATAACACACGAATCTAATAACAAAAAAAACAACCACCTATGATTAGCTACAAAAAGGTAACTTACTCATGCAGAGGAGACAAGAAACTATAAACAGAAAGTAAGCTATAAAGAGCTGAGATAACTACAAACTAAAGCGCTCCAAGAGGAGGAAAAAAGGAAGGCAAGGCACTATGAAATAACACACAAAAAGAACTTGACCAAAAACTTCAGCAAACGAAAATCACTCTTTCTCAGAGGAAACAAAGAAATCAATAAATAAGGCAAGGCAATACTTAGCAACTTGGTTCGAGACTGTGGACGAATGCTGGAGGTACGTGACGAGACGATATACTCTGGCAACAAGACAGGGGAAGACGAGGACTATATACACATGAGGGAGGGTGGCACAGGTGGGCACAATCAGGCAATCAGGAGAGACATCAGACCAGTGACACAGGAGGAAGGGCAAGTGGCCTGAAACAAGAGGAGGATTAGAATTTTCAAAATAAAACAGGAAGTGTGCCAGACAACCCCAAAACAGGACTTCCCTCACCACGGTGTGACAGTACCCCCCCCCCCCCCCCCCCTCTATAGCCGACTCCGGACGGCCCAGACTGTTCAGGGTGGTCTCTGTAGAAGTCCCTGATGAGAGTGGGGTCGACAATGTGGCGGGAAGGAAGCCACTGTCTCTCTTCAGGTCCGTATCCTTCCCAATCCACCAGGAATTGTCTGCCCCGACCCCGGTTGCGCACTGCCAACAAGCGTTTAACTTTGTATACTGGTCCACCTTCAATTACTTCGGGTGGTGGAGGGGACGTGGTGGCTGGGACCATGGTGCTTTCTTTGGCTGGTTTGACCTGACTGACGTGGAAGGTGGGATGGACGCGGAGGGATCGGGGCAGACGAAGCCGAACCGCTGCAGGTCCGACGAGCTTGGTAATTGGGAATGGACCTACAAAGCGTGGTGCCAGTTTCCTTGATGTGACCTTGAGATGTAAGTTCTTGGCTGAAAGCCAGACTCTCTGACCGGGTTCGTACGCAGGCGCAGGTCGTCTCTTGCGGTCTGCCGCTCTCTTCATCCGATCTTGTTGTCTGGTCAATACTTGACGTTGCGGATGCCCAAATGCGGCGACAACGTCGGACCATGGCATGGGCGGAGGGGACCGACACTTCTGACTCATTCTCTGGAAAGAGAGGGGGCTGGTACCCTAAGGCACAATGAAAGGGAGAGAGGCCGGTGGCTGATGTAGGCAGCGAATTGTGCGCATACTCTACCCAGACCAGGTGTTTGCTCCATGTGGAGGGGTTCTGGCAGACCAAGCACCGGAGGCCGGTTTCCAGCTGCTGGTTAAGTCGTTCGGTCTGGCCGTTGGCTTCTGGATGATATCCTGATGTCAGGCTGGCCTTGGCTCCAATGAGTCGGCAGAACTCCCCCCAGAACCGTGATACAAACTGTGGTCCCCGGTCTGAAACAATGTCTTTGGGAAATCCATGAACTCGGAATACATTAGTCATCATAGTCTCTGCCGTCTCTTTGGCGGATGGTAATTTAGGCATAGCAATGAATCTGACCATTTTGGAGAATCTGTCGACCACAGTGAGGACGGTGGTGTTACCTTGTGAGACCGGGAGGCCTGTAACGAAGTCCATCGAGATGTCTGACCACGGTCTGGAGGGAATGGGGAGCGGCTGGAGAAGTCCCATGCGAGACCTGGAAGACATCTTGTTCCTGGCACAGACCGAACAGGCCTCTACGTACTCCCGGACCTCCGTCTCCATGGCTGGCCACCAGAACCGCCGGGAGATCACAAACATGGTTCTTTTAACTCCCGGATGACACGAAAGCCGCGAGGTGTGAGCCCAATGAATCACTCGGGGACGCAGCTCAGTGGGGACAAACAATCGATTAACAGGACATCCCCTAGGTGGCGGGGCCACACCGTTAGCTTGCTTTACCTCTGTTTCTATTGGCCAAGTTACCGCTCCTACCACACAGTTCAGTGGAAGGATAGTCTCAGGTTGCTTGGCCTCAAGCTCGGGGTCGAATAATCGTGACAAGGCGTCTGGCTTGACGTTGCGGGACCCCGGCCTGTAGGAGAGCGAGAAGGAAAAGCGATTAAAAAAAAGCGCCCACCTGGCCTGGCGAGAGTTGAGTCTCTTAGCCTTCTTTATGTATTCCAGGTTCTTGTGATCTGTCCAGACGATGAATGGGTGTTCGGTCCCCTCGAGCCAATGCCTCCATTCCTCCAAGGCGAGCTTCACCGCCAGCAACTCACGATTGCCGACATCATAGTTTCTTTCAGCTTTGGACAGCCGCCGCGACAGAAAGGCACATGGATGCATCTTGCCGTCCTGTTGAGAACGTTGAGACAGGACCGCTCCCACTCCTTCATTAGAAGCGTCCACCTCCACGACGAACTGGCGCTGCGGGTCCGGAATGGTGAGGGTGGGCGCTGAGGTGAAGCGGAGTTTGAGTGTCTGGAAGGCCCTCTCTGCCTCCGGAGACCAGTGGAACCGCACCTGGGGAGAGCATGGAGAGGAGCAGCTATTGCGCTGAAGCTTCTGACAAACCGCCTGTAAAAGTTAGCAAAACCCAAGAATTGCTGAACCTTCTTGCGGTTGTCAGGTGTAGGCCAATCGGCCACAGCGCTAACTTTAGCCGGATCCATCTGCACTCTTCCAGGAGCTACAATGAAGCCCAGGAAGGAGACAGTGTCGGCATGAAAAACACTCTTTTCAGCTTTAACATACAAGTCATTGTCCAAAAGTCTCTTTAAAACCTGAGTTACGTGGACTTGGTGAGTGTCACTGTCAGGAGAATAAATCAATATATCGTCAAGGTAGACGTACACAAAATGGTCCAGGAAGTCTCTTAGAACTTCATTGATCATTGCTTGGAACACGGCGGGGGCATTGGTGAGTCCGAAGGGCATGACCCTGTATTCATAGTGGCCGCTGGGTGTGTTGAATCCAGTCTTCCACTCGTCTCCCTCTCTAATTCGGACCAGATGGTAAGCGTTGCGTGGATCCAGTTTGGTGAATATTTTGGCCTGTTGGAGTTGGTCGAAGACAGAAGACATGAGGGGAAGAGGGTAACGGTTCTTAATAGTAATGGGCAGACCAGTGACACAGGAGGAAGGGCAAGTAGCCTGAAACGAGAGGAGGATTAGAATTTTCAAAATAAAACAGGAAGTGTGCCAGACAACCCCAAAACAGGACTTCCCTCACCACGGTGTGACATATGCCTAATTTTGTTGTGATGCCCTCCTGGATGCATCAAACAATGTAACAAGGTTTTCCAAAATAAATCAACTCAAGTTATGTAAAAAATGCCAACATGGCACTGCCATATTTATTATTGAAGTCACAAAGTGCATAATTTTTTTTAACATGCCTCAAAACAGCAGCTTGGAATTTGGGACATGCTGTCCCTGAGAGAGCATGAGGAGGTTGAGGTGGGGGGTTGGGGGTAGCGGGGGGTGTATATTGTAGCGTCCCCGAAGAGTTAGTGCTGCAAGAGGTTCTGGGTATTTGTTCTGTTGTGTTTATGTTGTGTTACGGTGCTACAGGGAAATCGCGTGGAGGAGGACTATTAATATTCACAAAGGACACATGGGGAACACACACAAGCATTGTGAGTAGCCACTGTTCCCCTAATCTAGAATATCTGACTATTAAATGTCGACCCTTTTACCTGCCGAGGGAATACAATGCTGTGTTGCTAACCGCAGTGTACATAGCGCCAGATGCTAACGCTAGCACGGCGCTAGGTCAGCTGCATGATACAATCAACCAGCAACAAAGCATGTATCCGGAGGCTGCTCATATCATCGCAGGAGACTTTAACCATGCTAATCTGAAGGTAGTGCTCCCCAAACTACACCAGCATGTAAAATGTGCCACAAGAGGCAAAAACACACTAGACAAGGTTTACTCAAATATTAAACTGGGCTACAGGGCTAAACCTTTAGCACACATGGGCCAGTCAGACCACACATCCCTGCTACTCATCCCAGCATACACCCCCACCCGGATAAGTGCTCCCACCACAACAAAGTTCATCAAAACCTGGCCTGAAGGTGCCACTGAAAAGCTACAAGACTGCTTTGACACCACTGCGTGGGAGGTCTTTGTAGACGAGGACCTGGAGAAATACACATCAGGAATACTGGGCTACATAAAACACTGCACAGACTCTGTTACTGTGGATAAGCGCGTCCGAGTCTATTCCAACACAAAGCCATGGATGACGAGAGAGGTGCAGAGGCTGCTGAGGGAGAGGGACACCGCGTTCAGATCTGGTGACGGGGAGCTCTACAGCACTGCCAGAGCCAGCCTGAACCGTGGTATCAGGAAGGCTAAGGAGGACTACAAAACGAAGATTGAGGACTGCTTCCAAAGCAACGACTCCAGGAGAGTATGGCAGGGGGTCCAGCACATGACCAACTACAGGCCCAGCAACCTCCCGGCCGGCAGGGGAGACCCCCGGCTGGCAGAGGAGCTGAACTCCTTCTACGCGCGCTTTGAGGTAACACCATCGGAAGCAGACACACTTCACTCAGTAGCAACACCTCACCCAACAGCCACACCTCAATCAGCAGTCACACCTCACTTGGCAGACCACAGCAGCCTCACCCTTTCAGTGACGGAACACGAGGTCAGACGCACACTGAAAGCCGTGAACCAGAGGAAGGCTGCGGGACCGAAAGGCGTCTCCGGACGGGTGCTGAGAGACTGCGCTGATCAGCTGGCTGGTGTAATCACCGACATCTTCAACCGGTCCCTGTCCCAGGCCACCGTCCCATCCTGCCTGAAAACCTCCACCATCATCCCAGTCCCCAAAAAGAAAAACACTGTCAGCTGTCTGAACGACTACCGGCCAGTGGCACTCACTTCCATCACAATGAAGTGTTTCGAGAAACTGGTCCGGACCCACATCCTCTCATCCCTACCGCCCGCATTGGACCCCCATCAGTTTGCCTACCGAGCCAACAGGTCTACGGAGGACGCCATCGCTACGGCTCTCCACTCCGCCATGTCCCACATGGAGGGGGGGGGGGGGCGCTATGTACGGCTGCTCTTTGTAGACTTCAGCTCTGCATTTAATACCATCTTACCTGACAGACTGGTGACCAAGCTAGCAGACCTCGGAATATCCAACCCCACCTGTCTCTGGATTAAAGACTTCCTGACTGACCGCCATCAGAGGGTGAGGATGGGTACCCACACCTCCACAGCCCTCAGCCTCAGCACCGGCTCACCTCAGGGCTGCGTGCTGAGCCCCCTGCTCTACTCACTCTACACCCACGTCTTCACAGCCACCCACCCCGGCAATCACATCATAAAGTTTGCCGATGACACAACGGTGGTGGGCTGCATCTCTGGGGTCGACGAGACTGCATACCGGGACGAGGTTGAGCCGCTGGCAGTGTTGAGCAGGGTGAACAACCTGAAGCTGAACCAGCTCAAGACCCAGGAAGTGATCTTGGACAGCAGGAGGAGAAAAACTACCATACAGCCCCTGTACATCGACGGGGGCTGTGTGGAAAGAGTCTCATCCCTACGCTTCCTGGGAGTTCACCTGGATGAGGACCTGTCCTGGAGGACCAACACCACGGCCATCGTCAAGAGGGCACAGCAGAGGCTCTACTTCTTGAGAGTACTCAGGAATCTCCACCTGAGACAGGATCTGCTGGTGTCCTTCTACCGGTGTTCTGTGGAGAGCATCCTCACATACTGCATCTGCGTATGGTTCTGCAGCTGCACAGCAGCAGAGAGGAAAGCTCTCCAGAGGGTCGTCAACTCGGCCCAAAAAATCATCGGGTGCCCCCTCCCCTCCCTGGAAGAACTGTATAACTCCCGCTGCCTGAAGAAGGCAGCCAACATACTCAAGGACCCATCCCACCCCGGCAACAGCCACTTCGATCGGCTGCCTTCCGGCAGACGTTTCAGGACCATGCGAACCCGCACAAATAGACTCAGGAACAGTTTCTACCCCCGGGCCATAACTGCACTAAACGCAGCTAAATTGTAAAAAAAACAAAAACTCCCTCACGTGCAACATGAGGAAGCCACCGGTCAATCACGATCCGGGACTGTGCAATCAGCGATTACATGCCAACTGGACAATATTTATCATATTTATTCACACAATTAATCCACAATAAAAAGCCTGCACAGCATAGGAGGTAGGAAATGCTGACCCCCACCCCCTTAGCACACTGGGATTCAGCATTACTCCTCTCTAGTCACTTTATACTTTTTACTGTCTCGTTTTCTTTTACATTGCCTCCTAGAGTGGTCTTAGGCCACATTGTATATTGCATATTGTGTATATTGTGTTGTTTTTGTATATTGTGTGGTTTATTCTTTTAAAAAAAAAATGCAAAGCACCTCAGCAATCTAAATTTCGTTGGACCTCTACCTGTACATGCACAACGACAATAAAGATCATTCATTCATTCATTCATTCATTCATTCATTCATTCATTCATTCATGTTCTCCTGAAATGTGTTTGTCATTCTTGTTTGGTGTGGGTTCACAGTCTGGCGCATATTTGTAACAGTGTTAAAGTTGTTTATACGGTCACCCTCAGTGTGACGTGTATGGCTGTTGATCAAGTATGCCTTGCATTCGCTTATGTGTGTGTAAAAGCCGCATATATTATGTGATTGGGCTGGCACGTAAAGGCAGTGCCTTTAAGGTTTATTGACGCTCTGTACTTCTCCCTACGTCCGTGTAGACAGCGGCGTTTTAAGAAGTCATACATTTTACTTTTTTAAACCGATACCGATAATTTCCGATATTACATTTTTTAAAGCATTTATCGACATCTCTAAAGTTAATGCGACGCCGTATGCTTAAAATGACCAGAATACGTAAATATTATATGTTTTTATGAATGTGCCTGTTACTACATTACATACAGTATATACTTATAGCATGTATTTAAAATGTTGATGAACGTTTTTAGATATTTATTTTAGTTTTTACAGCACTTTATAGGCAGAATCGATCTAATTCCAATCACGCTCTCTAAAGTGATAACACTCCTTTTTTTATCGGCAGACTAATTAACAGATTTATTTTATTTTGATGCCAATGTTAGCTTTGGGAACAAACTAACAAACAGGGACAAACAAACACAAGTACACTAAATAATATATATGTTTTATTTTGTTAAGTTCAGTCTCTCAATAAATAAAACAACATAATTAATTGTGGCTCAAGACATTTACACTGTACTGTCCGTATAGTAAAACTGGAATATATGTTGTCTTAATTTAGTTTGACAATAACAAAATACCCTGTCATATTACTAGACTAGCTATGAGTCCTGCATCTATGAAATATATTGTGATGCACAAGCAGCTAAAATGAATAGCTAAACAATACATGCAGCCTAATACAATGATCCCTCAGTCAATACCAGCTCTCCTAAGCATCCTTCTCAATTTCTCAGTATCGTGCAAAGGCCTGTCGACATACATCGAGCATTATGGGCCTCACCCACGCAGCAGTTATTGCTATGCTTGTGTATTGGATTGCATAATGTCATACAGTTGTCCCTGCTGCGGGAGCAATTTTCTTTTTTGTGACAAAGACAAAATTGCAGCTATGGAGGTGAGACTTATGACCATAAAATCACTATGCAAATACATAAATGTGATCCACATCAGGGAGAGCAATTGGGTGGCTGCTGGGATCTAGTCCAGCAAACACATATTTGCATATTGGTAAGAAACTGCTAATTATCGTATTTTTCATCCTATAAGGTGCACTCAAATCCTTTCATTTTCTCAAAAACTGACTCATTTACAGATTAATTCTGGTTGCGCTTACCGACCTCGAGACAATTTTCTTTGGTACATGGTGTAATGATTGCAAATGGCAGTCACACATAAGAGACATGTGTGGACTGCAGGTTGACTGACAAGCAAGCCCAAAACATTGATGTTTCATTAAGAATATAGAACATTACACACGGCACTCAAAAATCTGTCAAAATGTTTTAGTACAACTTTGGTAAACTACAAAGCCGCACCACTTGATGGATTGTTGGTGCATTACATATACCATAGTCAGACGTACTGTGCTTCAACACACGGGTATTATTAAGGTGTGTGTATAAGGACCGCAAAATGGCACCTATTAGGAAACATATTATCTGGTGTTTTGTTTTATTATGCAAAACCAACTTTTCTTACCGCTTGGTAAGTCCAAAAAATGTGTGCGTGTCCGCCATTGTAGTCCAACACCATAGTCAATCAGCTCCTTCTTTTTCTCTATCCTCTTCTTGTGGGGCATTTATCCTCTGATGTAGCCATTTCTAATACAAAGTAGCGTACAGTGCTAACTTACATCCGTCAGCAGACTCGCTATGGAAGCGCTAAAAACTAGCGGTACAACAAAGAACACAGGGGGAAGACGCAGTCAAAGTGTAGACACGTAAATAAGACCGCCCACAAAACGGTGCATCCTTAAGAGACAGTCATAAAGCGGCTTGAAGATGGTCTGTAAAACATAATCAATGCAACAGTTTGACCAAAGAACCACCAGTACATGTTATGTAGACCACAAGAAAGTGTTTTAAATGTAGAAAAAAATAATAATTATATGAACCCTTTATTGCTCCTTTCAATCTGGTGCGCCTTTTGTGTGAAAATTGACCTGAATAGACCCGCTCATCAGCAGTGCGCCTTATAATCCGGTGCGCCCCTATGGTCTGAAAAAAAAACGGTACTTGAATGGCAACAAATAGTTAAGATAGTCAATAACTGAGGTAGGCATTCCTTGACTTATCATAGAAAACATATATTAGTAGAATAAAAGTAAAAGTGATATTATAAGTTCATTTATCAATTTTATTTGTCATTTGTATGTATGCTGCATTGTTTTCTTTATGTAAAACTACGATTATTCTGTATAAAATGTTTTGTGTGAATGTTTTTGATTCTCTGAAACTGATTAATTAGATTTGCATGGATTCCAATTGGAAACATTGTTTGTGGTAAATGTTCAAAAATTGTTTTTGTATGTTTTTGTTATGTACTGGGAGGAGTAGACGGCACAGACAGAGGGGTGTGGTTTTAAGCTCTATACTTTATTATATATATACACACAATATATATATATATATATTTATATTTATATTTATATATGTATATATATATATATATATATATATATATATATATAATAACAAACAATAATATTAATTAAACAAGGGTATGGAGTGTGACTAAATCCAAAAGGGTGTATGATGTGTGACTATGTGTGGAGATTAGCTGTTGTGTGTTACCGGGAGTGTTGAGCAAGAGGCGGTAGTCCCGGAGGGGAAAAGCAGGCTCGAATGTCCGTGAGACAGGCAGGTAGTCGGGGAATATAGCGAGGCGTCAACAGGTCCGTGTCCAAGCAGCGGTCGAGGGAGGCAGTCCGGAATCCAGAGGGGAACAACAAAGAAGACGAGACGCACAGCTCGTCACTTGGAACGAAGGCAGAGGTACTCCAACAGATGATTACGTTCTGGCACCGGATAGCAGGTTGTGCAGGCTTTTAAAGGCAGTCCTCTGATTAGCGACAGGTGCGTTGAGGGCTAATGGAAAGCAGCTGCTTGCTGCCACCGGAGTGACGCGTGCAGGAGATGAGCGGCTGTGGGCGTGTCCCGAGGTGTGCTCCGCGGGGCTCACTGAAGAGTGTGCATTGGCATGTGCCCGGGCCGTGACAGTTTTGGTCTTTGTCTTTTGGAACGGGTTACTGATAAAAAAACAAAGCCTTCACAATCAGGCCTTTATTAAAACAGGGGTGATGAAGAAAATGAAAATGAAAAGAAATGTCAACATAAAAACAAACAAAAAATAGAAACACATGGTAATCTGATCTTAAAAATATATAAATATATATTATTTGGTGAATGAAGTGATTTTGTTCTCCAAAAGTGTTCCAATGTGTGTCACCGAATTGTGAAAGTGTTCTGTTTATACACAACCTCCTTGTGTGTTTGGCTCCAAAACAGATGACCTCAGCCAGTGATCGCATCACCTCAATTAAAAATGTGACCTATGTTAAAAAGACATAAACATTTTATGGCTGTTATAAAAATAATTGTGTTGCGCACTTGCTCTTTGAACACGCAGGGGGCAGCTCTAACTTTAACAGCCTGCTAAAAGCAAGATTATACACAACTGGAGGAATTCCTGACTGTTTTTCTTGTGTCTTTCCCCGTCCTCCTGCTCAAGGAAACATTCCTCCGCAGTACTCTGAAGCTTATCCTGGAAAGGCACTTGTTTTCTTTGAAGGACTAAGCTCACGCCAGAGTGGAGCAAGGAGGCCGAGGGCAAAGAGGATTGCAATTGATCCTATCCCAAACAATGCCTCTTGAGTAGGAGCTATGCACTCTGGGAGGACAACTCCATCTACCTTATCACCTTCCAACCTGAGAGGTTTTTTTTGTGCTTTATCCACACCAATAAACAGTCAGATAAACAAGGGTGGCCTTCACATGTATAGGCTAGAAATACAAACACTCGGTTATATACAGTATAACATCCACTGTAGTGGCACTGATAGGTTACGTATAGCTTTATAGACAAGCAGCTGGTTCACTTGCAAAAAAAACAAAAAACAGTGCTGTTCTTTTCTCCTCTTGAATGATGAATGATGTCGGGTTCTGATAAAACTGCTGCTATGGCAACATACCTAGTTATTTCTTCATGTCCCCAAATCAATGGCTTTTAAAGACTTCTGTTCTGTTCACGTTTTCTAAGTCCATTCCACTGGAAATTGCAATCACAAGGGATAGTCAAGCAGAACTTATTGATCTACACCGAGAGGACAGATGTGCAGATTGATAGGCTCGCGATCAGTATCAACCGGTTTTCACGGAAAACTATAAGATCCCCATTGCCGATTAATGTTTTTAGAGCCGATCATAAACTCCGATCCCCTCTGGCTGACATTGTATTTAATTTTAATGTCCCAGCTGACAAGTGGCTAGCACAGTGGTCTGCAACCTTTACTATAAAAAGTGACATTTTGGCACCTCTTCCACTGAAGAAAAATAGTATAGAGCCTGTTACGTTCCCAGATGGCTCTGATTTTAGGGATCGTAGGAGAACGCAACATAAAAGTGCCCATCCATTGTCTACTGCTTATCCCTTTCGGGGTCTCTGGAGCCTATCTCAGCTACAATCGGGTGGAAGGCGGGGTACACCCTGGACAAGTCGCCACCTCATCACAGGGCCAACACAGATAGACAGACAACATTCACACTCACATTCACACACTAGGGCCAATTTAGTGTTGCCAATCAACCAAAGCTCCGGTGCATGTCTTTGGAGGTGGGAGGAAGCCGGAGTTCCCGTAGGGAACCCACGCAGTCACGGGGAGAACATGCTAACTCCACACAGAAAGATCCCGAGCGCAGGGTTGAACCCAGGACCTTCGTATTGTGAGGCAGACGCACTAACCCCTGTACCACCGTGCTGCCCAACATAAAAGTGTATAAACTAAATTATGTGTATATTAAAGACAACAGAGCCAAGAAATGAAAACAAGACTAGTGTTATTGAAAGGTAACCATGGGGGGTTACAACAAGACACAACACTAGCCTAGCTTGGGAATATAAGTGCTGTCAGAGGAATGAAAAAAACATACCAAAAGACACCTCTGAAAAAATAAGGTAAGCTTACCAAGTAAAGCTTTTTAATTAGCATAAACCAAAAACTTACTTATACTACTCTAGCCAAAGAAGTGGTCCAAAACCTACAAGGGTGACAGCCACCACTAAGCCTGGTGTCTCTATACACAAACAAGTCCTACGTGTGTCGTGTATAGAGGCCTCTGTCTAACCTTTCCCAAGACTAGGCTACACACTAAACAGATACTTACAAAACACAGACAGTCGAAAGGTAAAAAAATAAATAAAAATGAAGACAAAAAAACAGGTGGCACAATTTAAGCAGAGTTTAACAAAAATAAGTACAAAACAAAGTAGCGTCAAAGACAAAGTAGAGTCTATCAAGGCAGCATGGCAGAAAAATAATCACCCTGATCCAGTGGTGAGCAGGTGGTTTTAAGCAGGATGGGAGGATGAATGGTGGACCGGGATTGGCTGGCTGATTAACAGGTGAAATGAGGAGCAGCTGGGAACAGGAACAGGTTGATTGGCAGCAGATGCAGTGAATGAGTGTGACCTGTAGAAACAATAGGGGAAAAAACACAAACAAACCACCACTATGGGGAACGTAACAGAGCCGCAATATGTAACACATATTATAAGCGTTCAAAAGTTGTTGTATTTGACAGAAAAAGCAATATCTGTCCATGTGAAATGAAACTTTTTTTAGTTTGCCCAAGGGTGTTGCACAACAACAACCCTAATTGAAGTCCGGACAACACGTAGAAGTTGGCAAATTTTTGTTAAATGGTAAAAGGTAAATGGGTTATACCTATATAGCGCTAGCTGTCTTGCTCAAGGACACAGCGGACGTGACGAGGTTGGTAGAACGTGGGGATTGAACCAGGAACCCTCAGGTTGCTGGCACGGCCACTCTCCCAACCCGCGCCACGCCGTCCCCACTGTTGAACATTAGCTGCCCAACAAAAAGCATGCATCTCCAAATTGTGTTGATTTGTTTGTCGATCTTAAAAAAAACATGTAAGGACGGGGTTTTTGATAAAAACAGACTCAAATAAAGTGATAAATGGGTTGTGCCAAGCTAAAGGAATTTGTAAACTGAATAAAATGAGAGCAGATGGTGTACCAATAGTGAGGATAAATGATTAATACAAAGATTACATCCCAGCCATCCATCCATTTCTACCCCTTGTAGGGTCGCGGGGGGCGCTGGAGCCTATCTCAGCTGCATTCAGGCGGAAGGCGGGGTACACCCTGGACAAGTCGCCACCTCATCGCAGGGCCAACACAGATAGACAGACAATATTCACACTCACATTCACACACTAGGGCCAATTTAGTGTTGCCAATCAACCTATCCATGCCACCCATGTGCATGTCTTTGGAGGTGGGAGGAAGCCGGAGTACCCGGAGGGAACCCACGCAGTCACGGGGGGAACATGCAAACTCCACACAGAAAGATCCAGAGCCCGGGATTGAACTCAGGACCTTCGTATTGTGAGGCACACGCACTAACCCCTGTTCCACCATGCTGCCCTACATATATATCATATAACAAAATAATAAAGGAAACATTTGAGACAATGCAACAGGTACACATTTGATAGACACTAAAAGGAAACTCTTTGTAATCTGGGAGATAACAGCAGGAAGCGTTAAATTGAAATCCACCTATACCATAATCAACCATAAGATGACAAGAATAGGAGCATTGATGTATTAATTGATCAATACATGGGAAATTTGCTTTTAAAAGGTAACCGAGAAAGACCTCAAATCACACAGACCCAAACAAAAAGCAGATTGCCGACCAACGGAGTGATCGCATTCAGCTCATTTTCACTCCCACAGTGTCTATACGCCTCCTGATGTGGAACTGATAAAAAACAAAGCAATCATTACCTTCATTTTGTGCATATTGTACACAACACAATAAATTCAGCTCATTTCAGCTTTTAAAACATCCAGATTTGCATGACATGCTCTAAAAAGAAACTATTTCCTGTCAGTCTTTTGAACTTGTGCACAGAGAAGGTTCATTAAAGGTGTTGTTTGAAACTTACTCCAAGTTGTATTTTCCAAAACAGAAAATATAACAAGCAAAGCTTGGGAATGAGTTTACTATTGAGGGAGCAGGGTCTTAAAATCACCCGTGACCCACACCACATGCTTCATAGTGAAATTGTGTTGATGCCAAATGATAAATGGTACAGAACAGCAACATACAAACTCAACAGGTACAGGTTTTCCTTTGTCCCACTGGCAATCAAAGCACTTAACAACAGAAAACTAAAGTAATAACCGGATGCAATAATAAGGAGTGCAATATTGGGATAGTGCAATACGAGAGGTGTGCAATACGGGGTAATGAGTGATCTCATAACTAACTGATATACCTGCGCACTGTTCACTGTTGTCACTGTATTGTCGGATGAACTGTATGTATGTTTGTATGTGTGTATGTGTGTATGTATGCATGTCTGCATGTCTGCATGTATGCGTGTATGCGGGTATGTGTGTATGCATGTATGCGTGTATGTATGTATGTATGCATGTATGCATGTGTGCATGTATGTATGTATGTATGTATATATGCCTGTATGCATGTATTTATGTATATATATGCCTGTATGCATGTATGCCTGTATGCATGTATGCATGCATGTATGCATGTATGCATGTATGCATGTATGCATGTATGCATGCATGCATGTATGTATGCGTGTATGTATGTATGTATGTATGCATATATGCATGTATGTATGTATGTATGTATATATGCCTGTATGCATGTATGCATATATGCATGTATGTATGTATGTATGTATATATGCCTGTATGCATGTATGCATGTATTTACAGTATGTATACAATATATATATGCCTGTATGCATGTATGCATGTATGCCTGTATGCATGTATGCATGTATGCATGCATGCATGCATGCATGTATGCATGTATGTATGTATGTATGTACGTATGTATGTATGTATGCATGCATGTATGCATGCATGTATGTGTGTATGCATGTATGTATGTATGTATGTATGTAAAATGCTGTGTCTTGAAATTATTATTATTATTATTATTATTATTATTGGGGATGCACATATCGGAAACCTGACGGAGGCGTGTACACGTGCAAACCTGATAGCACATGCAAAGCTGATCTACTAAACGTGTGCAAAGTGGATTGCATCTGTTAAGTGAGCAGGATAAGGCGTGTCATCCATTTTGCGTCTCTGTCTTCATTAATCTGCAAAATGTATGCTGGTCGTCAGAACGCCCGCAGTACTGGGAGGAGGAGATGCAAATATAACTATATAGCACATGCAATGTGATCTATCAACACTCCTCACATTTTTGCGAGCACTACTTCGCGTTTTATTTAGCATGTGTCAGAAGGATCTGAATACTGACATTGCTGCAGGATCAGTGCTCGCCCTGCACAGACCGATGATGGACTATTGACAATCCTCCGTCCTACGTGTGTGTGTCTACATTTTGGACAGTCAGAAATAAAGAAACTTATTATTATTATTATTGTTATTTTAAATTTTTTTTAAGAAACATATTAAACATATTGTCTATTCAGCAGCGTTATTTTAAAATTTTTGAGCTGCTATAGGATTTTAGAGGATGATTAATAAAACAAATTATATTTAAGCGCGTCGGTTTTTTTATTGACGTTCATTTATTTCCATATAGAATAAATATTACGAAAATCTTTCTTGCATGAAAATACGTATCTAAGTATGCATTGTTTTGCGCCTTGAGCTGAGTAAAGTGCAGTCTATCTCCAATTAGCGCACCTTCGGCCGTAAAAAAAATAAATTAATGGTAGTTTCATGCATGGTAGATGCACTGCTAAAATGCCTATAAAAAGTGGTACATGTCTCCTGCCTGTTTGAAAACATAGCATAACCCCGCAGGAAGGTGAATGATAACATGAATGTGCAGTAATTTAGTGTCTTCGTGGTGATGCCCCGTACAGTACATGCTAAATCCTCATTTAAGTAAGGCGGTCTGAATCTTTGGGCACCACACGATTCCATTGTTAGGGGTAACAATTTGATTTAGAATCGATTGTCAATTCAAAACATTTCTCGATTTAAAATCAATACTTTTTTTAATAACATCGGGTGCCACTTCTATAATTCACTACAATCCTACATGAAATAGAAAAACAGCTTTAATACATTTTTGTATTTCTTAAATTAAAACTGGTTTTGTTTAATACAACATTTAATAAAGTAAAATACACATAAGGCAACAAGAGAAGTATCCCACACTTCTCTTTTCTAAATTAAATCTGTACAGCAGATATCGACATCTACATCAACAATATGATTTGCCTGAGTGGCTGGACAGGACAGGCAATAAAAAAACAAAAACAAAAAAAAAACATGTCCACTAATAGTACACACAAGTTTATAGATTGCACATGCTGTTTAGCACAGGGTATTTGGATCTTAGTAAATCAGGCCCTATGTAGTTTAGAAATGTGATAAATTGATAAAACTGCAAAACTTTAAAAAATAGACTATCATCTTAAGTAACAGCTTTCTGACGTCGAAAACCCCCCCACAAATAATGCAAAAACACATTTTGAACTTTTTGATATTGAATTAATGAAATGAGTTTATTTCGGTCATACAATCAACCGGTTTGTGTAATCAATTTAACAGCACAGATTATACATATTGACAATCATACACATACACACACAAAAATTAAAAAAATGACCGAAAAAGGAATAGGCTGAAGCCAAGGCTTATATTTGCCTATCCTATACATTCACTGAAAATAAGATTGCCTGAAACATCAACGTTCAAAAAATCAATGGGATAAAAGTAATCGTTGCTATATTTTATAATTTTCCATTATTTCACCTTTCAAGGCTTTCTTAAACTCTAACAAATAACTACATGTCTTCAAATCCTCACTGAACTTGCTCCACATTTTAACTCCTAAAACTGAAATACATTTGTGTTTTATATTCGTTCTTACTTTACATATTTAAAAAATCAATATCCCCCGTAAATGATAGTTTTCTCCTCTTAATTTAAATAACCTAAGAATACAAGCTGGAAGGCTGTTGTTCCTTACTCTAAATAAAATTTCTATTGTTTTTAAAAACACAATATCTGACAATTTTAAAACATTAGAACCTATGAATAATGGATTGGTAGGTTCATAGTAGCACACTTTGTGTATAATTCTAATGACTCTTTTTTGAAGTTTAATTATTGGGTCCATGTTTGTTTTATAAACATTTCCCCAAACTTCAACACAATATGTTAAATATGTAAAAATAAAAGAATAATATAACATATGCAGACATTTCTTATTCAGCATGTGTCTTACTTTATAAAGAATAGCAATGGTTTTGGATATTTTTCCCTTTATATATTCAATCTGCGGTTTCCAACATAATTTATGATCAAATATTATTCCCAAGAATTTAGTTTCATATACTCTATTAATTTCCACTATCAATCTAAAACGCAAAGAAGTTCAGCCAATAAAGATAAAGTCTAATAAACAAGCTTTGTTCTTCTTTGGCTAGCAAAAATAAATACAAGTGATACCATGCACTGTTGACATTACTTGGGAACACTGACAAAATTAGCAATAACTAATAATACATAATGACCATCCCTGGATTAAGATAACTCATAATATGGGGTTCATAAACTAAACATTATAAACAAGCAATATATACATCCCCACACACCGTTTTGTTTCATTTCCTGACCAGTGTTTTATATTTTACTTCCTGTCTAACTTTGTTTCCCAGTCATCTGTCCCCAGGTTGTTATTAGGAGACTCACCTGCTGGCAATCTCTAATAAATTTTTTTGCCACTTGCCAAGATCTAAAACATTTTTTTCTAGAAATGTCCCTAGCTTTAAGAACTATTTACTTACTTTTAGTCATTGACTTTACATCATAATCCTAATTTTAGCATGAATATCTACCCTAGTTGAAACATGTTTAAATTGAGGAAATAACTATTCATATAAAATATATTATATGTTTGAAGATTCTTCACCATCCTGAGGATGCTTAATTTAAGAATTGCAAGTTGAATAATGCTTGTTTTTAGAATAAAACACAAATACTAAATAAAAGTCCTGCTAATTTGTAGATACACAGATGAACTAACTGCTTTGACAGATCATTTCCAAGTTTTTAGTATCTTTTTCCTAACATCTAGTTTTTTTTATCTTGTATTTTGTCAGCTCTTTTTTACACCTTCACCGTCTTTTGCTCGTCTGTGTTCTCTCTTCCAAGTGTTTCTGCTTTAATCCACCATGCTGCAGTCCTTGTTTGTTGTCATTAAATTATTTTTTACCTGCGCTACACCTGCTGTCTCTGCATCCCGGGGTCACGCTTCAAAATTCTCCTGTACGATCGTGACTATTAAAAACACATATATTTAACTAAGACCTACTCAGTGGCTTTGTGGTTAGAGTGTCCGCCCTGAGACCAGTAGGTCGTGAGTTCAAACCCCAGCCGAATCATACCAAAGACTATAAAAACTCAGCGTCAAGGGTTGGAATTGGGGGTTAAATCACCAAAATGATTCCCGATCGCAGCCACCGCTGCTGCTCATTGCTCCCCTCAACTCCCAGGGGGTGGAACAAGGGGATGGGTCACATGCAGAGGGTAATTTCACCACACCTAGTGTGTGTGACTATCAGTGGTACTATAATATAATGACCTCTTGATGTCCATCCATCCATTTTCTACCGCTTGTCCCTTTTGGGGTCGCTGGAGCCTATCTCAGCTGTTATTTTAATGGCTTTTTATTTGATGAAATGGTGTATTTAAAAAAGTATAATGAAAAGCGTAGGTTTGGATGTTGCTATGTGGTTTTCATTTAGAAAAAATACCACATGCTTCTCACCAAACTGGTAATTGTTCATTATTACCATGTAGTAGTATTTTATAAAAAAATATTGGGGTAACTTAAACATACATACAAAAAGTAAACAGGAGAGGGACAAGCAGTAGAAAATGAATGGATGGATGAAACATAAGTTCATTATTTTATTTTATTTTTTTCTGTTCAGAGTGGGTACCAGGTGATTTTAACTCAATCCCAGTTAGTCGCCAATCAAACAGATCGTGTTTTTGGACCATGGAAGAAAATGGCAGTACACCTTCAATAGCAAGGTGGGAGCAAGCCAACTTTGCTGCGAAGTGAACATGAAAATGACTTTCACCACTGTGCTTTTCTTTCCGTAACTAAACAGAAGAACGAAAGACTACTCAAACTTCTTCTTTCTCCACTTTTTTTGTTGTTGTTGCTCCTCAGGTGGAATATTCCAAGAAGATATTTGTGCAACTATCTTACACAGTTTGAAATATCTCAATTCAGTTTTTCTTTTTTTTTTTTGGAAACTCAACAACTTCCCAATTCTACCAAATACACTCAGGATTCAAACCCTGCAGTGAACTGCTGCTTCAAACCGCATCAAATAACAGTTACATAAATAAACATTCAAAGGGAATATTGTTTATTACAGAATCCTACAAAAAAAACGTTAGTCATCCTTTTTGTTTTTGTTATGGCTCGGTGAACTTTGTGCAAACTTTGCATATTACATTACACACCTGTTTTCTTCCATACTATATTGATCTCATAAGTTTGAAAGCAACACCCACTCTAAAAAGCAGTGCTGTGTGGTGAACTTCATACCAGGTGAGGCGCAGATGTTTTTTTTCTCTCTAATCCAGTGGTTCTTAACCTTTCTAATCTCGGGGCCCACAATTTCCACTACTAAAGGCCCCAAATATTTACACTGAATTAACAATATCATGCTTGATTTTAATTATATCTAACCTACGAACAGTTTAACAAGATAAACCTTATCAAATGTAATGAGACCATGTGTTGAACACAGAGATTTTCATCAAGTTTTAGGTCAGGCCGATTAGAAAAATAAATACTAATTAAATATACCGTATACAAAGGGACTCATAAAAATGTACATACAATTAGGCAGTGCTAAAAAAAAAATCGAACTAAGTTAATAACACATCATGATAATGTACATGTTTCTTAAATAAACTGTCAATACAATGGACAAGTGCAAAGTGCAAATGTAAGTACAGCTTTACCACTTTAGTCATAATTTTTGCTCTTAAGAAACTTCTCTATGACTTTAGCTCTAGACTTCTTCTGTTTGTTATATGCTGTCATTACTTCCACAAGTGGTGGAAAAGTGCATTACAACTGAGTATCCCTGCGGCCCATACGGACTGCAGCTGAGAAATGGATACTTTTTTGCAGTCCTCTAAGGCAGTGGTCCCCAACCTTTTTTTTTTTTTTTTTTTTTTTTTTTTTTGTAGCTGTGGACTTGAAAATTTGTCCTACTGACCGGGGGGGGATTTTTATTTATTTATTTATTTATTTATTTTTTTTCATAAAGAAATACAATCATGTGTGCTTATGAACTGTATTCCTGCAGACTGTATTGATCTATATTGATATATAATGTATATATATTGTGTTTTTTATGTTGATTTAATTTAAAAAAAAAAAAAAAAAGGTATATATTTTTCATGTTCCAAGGAGCCCGGAAGAGGCTCCTTGGAACATCTCCTCAGCAGTTGCCCAAAGTCTCTGGCTGATGGTCGCTATCGCTGGCATCATGACCAGGTACTCAAAGCAGTTGCTGAGAGCATAGCTTTAGCCATTAGCACCAGCAAGCAACATCATGCGCCAAAGAAGGCAATCTCATTCATCAAAGCTGGAGAGAGACCTTGTGCACGTCCAAAGACAACAACAGGACTCCTTCACACAGCCGCTGATTGGCAGCTACACGTTGACCTGGGAAAACAACTGAGGTTCCCCCAGCACATTGTAAAAACATCTCTACGGCCAGACATGATCATCATCTCAGAGGCTTCAAAACACCTCATCATGCTGGAACGAAAGGAAACGTGCCAAGTACCAGGAGCTGGTGGAGGACTGCAGGGGCAGGGGCTGGAGGACTTTCTATGAGTCAATAGAAGTTGGCTGCCGTGGCTTTGCAGGACGCTCCCTCTGCAAAGTGCTTGGCCGATTGGGAGTCACAGGGGCGGCCAAAAGCAGGGCCATTCAATCCGCAAGTGAAGCGGCAGAGAAAGCCACGAGGTGGTTGTGGCTGAAAAGGGCAGATCCGTGGGTTGCTACTGGGACACAAGCATGGACGAGGGTCGCCTGGACGAGGGTGTATGATGTTGTGAGACCCGAAACACCCGATGAATCCAGGATACATCACTGATGATGTGTCCCAGTGCATCCAGGAGATGTATCTTTCAAGTTAATTTTTTATTTCTTGTGTGGCCCGGTACCAATCGGTCCACGGTGGTTGAGGACCACTGCTCTAAGGGGCTCTTGCGGACCAATAATATGGTTAAGAAACATAATCATTGTTAACATTGACCTGTAATGCAAAACTATCTGGTAGGGTCATCCATGACAAACAAGCACAGCTCAAAGACTTCTAGGAATACGCAATATTGAGGACTAAGGTTAACTTCGCCAAAACGCAGGTCCCGTCAAGGTAGGGCACGATGGCGAGTGCCTGGTGGCTGGGATTTCCCCTATTGGGGCTGGCCGGGCACAGCCCGAAGAGGCAACGTGGATCCCCCCCTCCAATGGTCTCACCACCCAAAAGAGGGGGCATAGCTCATTCTTGCAGTAGTAAAGAACAAACCTTCTTCAAATTCCTACAAGAGACAAGACATATTTCATAACAATTTCAAAGTAGTGAGGCGTTTTGGGGAACAAAAGCAACATCATGTTTAGCCCAACACCCTGATCACAAATATTAACACGTAAAAAGACCGCCTGTGGCATTTTGTTTTACCTCGCATTGCAAATTCTCTTGTGGCGACACTTGCTGTAAGCACTGCATATTTAAAGCAAACAGCCTCACGGCGGGCACGTTATGCCTGATAAATGAACCTTCAGTTCATAATGTGAACTCAGGAGCACACCTGGATCACAGTACATGACTGAAAGGCTTTTGTTGTTTCAGAAGACTACAAGAAGACATAAGGTAGTACTACAGACGGATGAAGATGCAGTGTGTGCCAGGTTTAACCATTAACATACTGTAGATTCTTCCTTTTGACACCAACCAGGTGTTCATGAATTCCTAAATGGGTCATGAGTGATACAGGTACACATATTCATTTAGACAGGGTTCCTTTTTAAGAGGGCTTTTCTTTCTGCCACATTTTGTCTTAACCGTCCTTTAAAAAGAAAATACAAATATTTCGCCTTTCTCTTTTCTGTGTGTACTAAATAGTGAAAAACTGCTAGCAATCATCAATCAATCAATCAATGTTTATTTATATAGCCCTAAATCACAAGTGTCTCAAAGGGCTTTACAAGCCACAACGACATCCTCGGTACAGAGCCCACATACGGGCAAGGAAAAACTCACCCCAGTGGGACGTCGGTGAATGACTATGAGAAACCTTGGAGAGGACCGCATATGTGGGTAACCCCCCCCCCCCCTCTAGGGGAGACCGAAAGCAACGGATGTCGAGTGGGTCTGACATAACATTGTGAAAGTCCAGTCCACAGTGGATCCAACACATCAGCGGGAGTCCAGTCCACAGCGGGGCCAACAGGAAACCATCCCGAGCGGAGACGGGTCAGCAGCGCAGAGATGTCCCCAACCGATGCACAGGCTAGTGGTCCACCCGGGGTCCCGACTCTGGACAGCCAGCACTTCATCCATGGCCACCGGACCTATGCAACTCCCCCTCGCAAGGGACAGGGGAGAAGAGGAGAGAAGAAAAGAAACGGCAGATCAACTGGTCTAAAAAGGGGGGGTCTATTTAAAGGCTAGATTATACAAATGAGTTTTAAGATGGGACTTAAATGCTTCTACTGAGGTAGCATCTCTAACTGTTACCGGGAGGGCATTCCAGAGTACTGGAGCCCGAATAGAAAACGCTCTATAGCCCGCAGACTTTTTTTTGGCTCTGGGAATCACTAATAAGCCGGAGTTCTTTGAACGCAGATTTCTTGTCGGGACATATGGTACAATACAATCGGCGAGATAGGCTGGAGCTAAACCGTGTAATATTTTATACGTAAGTAGTAAAACCTTAAAGTCGCATCTTAAGTGCACAGGAAGCCAGTGCAAGTGAGCCAGTATAGGCGTAATATGATCAAACTTTCTTGTTTTTGTCAGAAGCCTTGCAGCCGCATTTTGTACCAACTGTAATCTTTTAATGCTAGACATAGGGAGGCCCGAAAATAAAACGTTACAGTAATCGAGACGAGACGTAACGAACACATGAATAATGATCTCAGCGTCGCTAGTGGACAAGATGGAACGAATTTTAGCGATATTACGGAGATGAAAGAAGGCCGTTTTAGTAACACTCTTAATGTGTGACTCAAACGAGAGAGTTGGGTCGAAGATAATACCCAGATTCTTTACCGAGTCTCCTTGTTTAAGAGGCGGCTAACAATACAAGTACTGAGGAGTCTTTTATTGGGCCAACCAGAAAAAAAAAATCGCAATTAAAAACCCATAATAAGTTGAGTTAACTATAGATAGTATGTCAAGGTGGGCCATTCAACCAACACACATGCGCCAGGATTAAACCTTGATAATTTTATCAAATGGATTCAACCAACATCTTTTTTAAGTTCTCTTAAATGTTTTCTGGTGTATGATACAGATACAATGGCTCAGTCGGTAGAGTGGCATTCCAGAAACTTCAGGGTTCCTGGTTCGATTCCAGCATGGCCAAGACAATTCACCCACCTTGTTCTCAGTGCCACCCACATTGGTAAAAATGTAGCTTATTACCACCAAGCTTAAAAGGGAACTGCACTTTTTGGGGGAATGTTGCCTATCGTTCACAATCACTATGAGAGACAAGAAAACAAATGTGTTTTTTTTTTTGGTTATGATTTTAAAGATGATAAAAAAAAATGCTTGGAGGATGCGACTGATGGGAGTCACCATTGTAGCTTTCAAAGCCTCTAATACAACTTCAAAACCCTCCATCAACATTCTATATACACACTGCATACACTGTGTACGTTTAATGTATTACCAGTCATATTCATAACAATATATAACATGTTCAATATTTAACGTATTTCGGTCATTTTAAGCAATACCGGAAGTTCTTTCCTCAGCGCATTTATTTCCGTTTCCATAACAGCATAGCGCACTTCCGACTTCCGGCAACAAATGTGTGTTCCTACTTCAGGAAACAAACGTCTGGGTGTTCTAATCGTGGCGGACTTGCTAATAAACAATGAAGATGGCTTTATTTGGACAAATGAGGATTCACAACCTTATATTTTTGAAGCTGAATATACTGAGGCTTAAACCCTGGTTACAGAAGCTGGTACGAAGAAAAGGGTGAAATGTTGGAGCAGACGGAAGCCAGGAGAGTGAGGTCGGCGTGACTTTGACACTGTAAATGTGGAATTTGGAGCGATGCTATTTCAACATAAATGGAGTGCTTTCCCAAAACCAACTGGAAAAAGCTTCCCCGGCCAACTGGACCAAACGCACAACTGTCCATCGTGTGAGTCAATTGAAAGTGGAACTGCACTGTTTTTTGGAATGTTGCCTATCGTTCTCAATCCTTATGAAAGACATGACGGAACATTTATTTTTTAATATCCATATTAAAAGTCTGCTTACAGTAGAGCCTATGAAAGTCACACTATTCTGCCTATGAAAGTCCTTAAAAAAAAACATCCAAACGCCTCCATTAAAGTTTATATACATAATGTATACATGTAATGTAGTAACGTCACATTTATAATAACATTTAATATTTACATGTTTTGATCATTTTAAGCATACACGACACATTCATTTAAAAAACGCATCACAATGTTCGCTTTTTTCCCCATTACATCACTAATTACTACTCACTGCAAATTTTATGAGAGCCAACAAACATAATAAAACATCACTAACTGTACAATGTCTGCTGTCATTAGGATGCCGACTGATAGAATCTTGTTATATTCCCGTTTCAGATGGAAAAAGAAAAAATTCTCACAAAGAAAACGGGGGTAGAACCAAACATCTTTTTATGTCGACCTCGCAATGTGCGGGTCTAAATCGGCTGTCAAAGTGTACCAACTTGTCGGAATACGTCCCCGTCCTTCTACTATCCGGATGATGATTTATGATCGAGAATAAACTTTCACGAGCAAAGGAAGCGAGGAAGCAGCTTACCACTCGATTATGTCAACATAGGCACACACGCTAGTGATCACGGCACCGCTATAAATAGTTGGTCTGCGTTAGCGCTTATAATAACAATATCACTAATTAGGGATGTCCGATAATGGCTTTTTGCCGATATCCGATATTCCGATATTGACCAAACCCTTAAATACCGATACCGATATCAACCGATACCGATATCAACCGATACCAATATATACAGTCGTGGAATTAACACATTATTATGCCTAATTTGGACAACCAGGTATGGTGAAGATAATGTCCTTTTAAAAAAAAAAAAATACAAATAAAATAAGATAAATAAATTAAAAACATTTTCTTGAATAATAAAGAAAGTAAAACAATATAAAAACAGTTCCATAGAAACTAGTAATTAATGAAAATGAGTAAAATTAACTGTTAAAGGTTAGTACTATTAGTGGACCAGCAGCACGCACAATCATGTGTGCTTACGGACTGTATCCCTTGCAGACTGTATTGATATATATTGATATATAATGTAGGAACCAGAATATTAATAACAGAAAGAAACAACCCTTTTGTGTGAATGAGTGTGAATGAGTGTAAATGGGGGAGGGAGGTTTTTTGGGTTGATGTGCTAATTGTAAGTGTATCTTGTGTTTTTTATGTTGATTTAATAAAAAAATAGAATAAATAAAATTAAAAAAAACCCGATACCGATAATAAAAAAAACGATATTATCGGACATCTCTATCACTAATACTTGGTTAATATTCAAGTCACAAAATGTAAATAGAGTATTGTTGGCACTTGTTGGATGGGTATTTATTGGGTTTTTTGGGCGGAATAGAAGACAAAACATGAAATGCGGACTAATACTGTACAGATGCAGTAATATGATTGTTCTTGCAGTACAGTTGTACAGTGGAATGTCCTATCATATTGGGTTGTGCATTACAAACTCAAACGGGATTCGTGTGCTGACGTGCAAACTTGCTTATCTCTTGCCATAGCTAGCTTTTACGGCTGATACTGAAGCATGACAATGTGTTACTCTGCTGGAAATAGAGTTTCTCAGTGTTTGCTCTTACAATAACAATGTCACTACAGCTTGGTTTTTATACAAGTTACGGAACATAAATGAAGTATTATTGGCGTTTTTTTAATGCATTTTTAGGTAGAATTAATTGCCACCAATAGCTGCATTGCTAGACACCAACAACAAGCGGATTTTTACATGTTAGACTGCAAAAAAAAACAAACAAAAAAAACTTTTGTCTTCTTGTCTCTTGTAAGGATTGTGAACGATAGGTAACATTCCAAAAAAAGTGTCATTTTAAATGTATGGGTTTCCTAATGTAAAGCGCTTTGAGACAATAATGAAAACGCTCTAAAAATATATATTTCATTCAAGAAGTGCATGTAAAATTAATTAATGAATGAAAGGGTGCTTAATATGAAATTTTACTGCACACATATTCCCAGTCGCTTCCTGCTCCGGCAATGATAAGTATATAATGGAAAATGTTTAATTGTCCCCTGTGGCGCACATTGTTAGTGCTGGGCTGGTAATTTTATGTACAGAGCTCAAATCCTCTGTTTTCATTATGATAAATATGTTATTTTGCGGAGCACAGTGACGCAGTGGGTAGTGCTCATGCCTCACAGCGAGAACGCTCGGCTTCCTCGCTCCCCAAAAGGCAGTCACCTGGGGATTGGCAACACTAAATTGTCCCTAGTGTGTGAATGTGAGTGTGAATGTTTTCTATCTATCTGTGTTGGCCCTGCGATGAGGTGGCGACTTGTCCAGGGTGTACCCTGGCTTCCAGTCGAGTGCAGCTGGGATAGGCTCCAGCCACCACGCGACCCCGAAAGGGACAAGAAATGCATGAATGTTATTTTGTACTTTATTGAACCATTTATTTTCCATGAATTAATTTCGGTACATAACAGGCACAAAATTAAACATAAAGTGTTAGATTTTTATATTTGTAATAATGTTTACAAATCGTTTAACATAATAAAAAAAGTGAGTGACAGGGCTTCAAAATACAATTCTGCTTAGGGCCCCAATTAAGCATGGGGCTAACCTGTCTTTTCCTTTCAGACAGAACCCTGTGAAGGAAAGTATGCACGCATGTTTTTAATATACTGTGTACTAGGGTTGTACGGTATACCGGTATTAGTATAGTACCGCGATACTAATGGATCATATTCGGTACTATACCGCCTCTGAAAAGTACCGGTACCCCATGCTCAGCACCCCTGTCGTCGTCACGTCATGTCATTGCTGGTTTATGAGCAAACGAGCAGGTTCGGCATCGCACAATCACGGAGTACTTACAAGCAGACACAGTGTGTAGACAGAAAAGGGAGAACGGACGCATTTTGGCTTAAAAACTAACAATAAAAATGAACACTGAAACGCTCACAGGAAGAGGTGTTTTAAGACATGGCTAGCTAGCTACCGACTAATATCCAGCCGCAGGCGGCAGTGTTTTATCTACTTCTAAATCACTAATCCTCGCCTCTGTGGCGACAAATAAAGTATGTTTCTTACAAGTATCATCCCTGCAGGACGAGGAATAGCTAAACATGCTTCACTACACACCGTAGCGCAGCGGCGTCAAAATGTAAACAAACGCCATTGGTGGATCTACACCAGGGGTGGGCAATTAATTTTTACCGGGGGCCGCATGAGCTACCCGAGCACTGCTGGAGGGCCACATCGACAATATTTCAATTACATTTTGCTCAATATTATTTTTGATATATACCGTAAGATAAATAATAATAATAATAATAATAATAGTAATACTTCAACATAGTGTGTGTAACAGCATTCCATGACTAATATATATAAATTAACATTAATAATAAATGACAGTAAAATAAGCACACGTATGACTGAGGAGTCATAGTGTAACTTTGTGTGGTGTTTGAGTTGTCCGACTTTTTGTGTGGCCTTAAACGCACCAGTGGTTTAGTGCTATGCGTGTTGGTGACAGATGACAAGTTGGTTTTGGCCTGGTTTGTACGGCAGAAAATGACTAGTTTTTCGAGATAGAATTGTTTTACTCATGTTTTTGGTGTGGTTATGTCCGAATATAAACAGTTTTGTTCAATAAAGTGATCGATATAATTCCTGTCCTCGAAGCATCTCGATAGACGTTACAATAATTGAACGGTGTTCAATTGAACGGTGTTGACGAACACCGTTAGGGCCGCTTGTTGTCACTGTCACTCAAAGTTGCATTGCAAAATTCCATAGAATAAATATGTTTATTTTGTTTAGAATTCAGATGGGATTTGATTTGGTGCGCGGCATATATTTGCTGCGCGCAGCGGATGCTTGAGCAGTGCGCAATTGCGCAGGCACGCACCAAAGGTGAGGGGACGTTGCTTTGCAGTTCATGTGTTGTTGAAAACACGGCATTCCTCATCAACTTTTCTCTTTTTGGCGTCTCGGGTGTAAACCGTGCATCACTTGTCGCTGCATGTGCACCTTCACTCGCAGGTTACACACGGACACACGCCCATAAATAATACTTTTCAAAATAAAAGCAGCACAGTTGTATTGCGCGCAGGACATAGATGTTTTTTCAACTTTATTTTGTAATTGCAGTTGTTCACATTCACTCACAATCACGCATACGTCCACACGGAAGTAATACAAATAACAATTTTCAAAACAAAAGCAGCACCGTTGTATTGCACACTCGACATAGATACTTTTTTAAATTTATTTTGTAATTTATAATTGGCCTCACGCGGGCCGGACAGGGACGCACAAAGGGCCGCAGAATGCCCAGGTCTGATCTACACCTAACATCCTGTAATGATATCAAGTACAGTAGCGTATCTAGTCGATACTACTATGATTATGTCGATATGTTTTGGCATCACAACATCTTCTATCGTTTTTTTAAATGTATATTATGTTTATAAACTCAGGAAATATGTCCCTGGACACATGAGGACTTTGAATATGACCAATGTATGATCCTGTAACGACTTGGTATCGGATTGATACCCAAATTTGTGGTATCATCCAAAACTAACGTAAAGTATCCAAACAACAGAAGAATAAGTGATTATTACATTTTAACAGAAGTGTAGATAGAACATGTTAAAAGAGAAAGTACCGTATTTTCCGCACTATTAGGCGCACCTAAAAACCTCCAATTTTCTCAAAAGCTGACAGTACGCTTTATAATCCGGTGTGCTTTATATATGGACCAATATTGAGCCACAACAGATCTCGCAACTACGGGATGCATGAAGTAACCCCAGCCTCTACTGTAGCGTCTATTCTATGCGCCTTATAATGCGGTGCACCTTATATATGAACACAGTTTTAAAATAGGCCATTCATTGAAGGTGCGCCTTATAATCTGGTGCGCCATATAGTGCGGAAAATACGGTAATCAGATATTAACAGTAAATGAACAAGTAGATTAATAATTCATTTTCTACCACTTGTCCTTAATAATGTTGACAAAATAATAGAATGATAAATGACACAATATTGTCATGTCTGTTTATCATGTTTTGTTTTGGCCATGTGTTTGTTTTTTGGACTCTTTTTGGTTCCCGGTTGCACTTCCTGGTTTGTTTGTTTCCAGAGCAACTCATTAGTTTTCACCTGTCCTGTCACGCACCTGTTTCACATTTTGAGTCACACACCTGTTTTCACTGATCATGTCACTATTTAAATCTGTCTTTTTCTGTTGGTCTTCCTGGCGACATCACATTCATGCTCCACATTTATGCTCTGCACCCTTTATGATCGCGTCTTCATGCCATGTTCTATGTCAAGTAAGTTTGTGTTTATTGTTCATAGTTTTTGTGCCCACGTGCGAGTCTTTTGTTTCATAGCCAAGTTTGTTACCTCCTCTGTGAGCGCCTTTTGTTTATTCCTTTTTATTGTCCTTATATTAAATTATGTACTCACCTCCAAGCCGTGTCCAGTCAAGTTGCTTTGCACCTCGGAAAAACAATCCACGCCAAGGACCAAGTTGTTACAGATGTCGCCAGCAATCCGTTTTTCCGCAAGCAACTTGGCGGATGGAGGAAGGAAGGTGGGAAGCGCTAGGTGCCATGAGGGACCGAGATTTGATGTGGGGGCCAAACGGCAAGCTAATTCCGATTAGCTCCATTTGGTCCGAGGATGGCGCTGCGTCACCGCAGTCCCGGAAGCGCCGCTCCAGACAGAGGACGTCAGGGAAGGTGAGCGGACAGAACGCGGCGCTCCTGCAAGCTCCTCCCCCTCCGGGCGGAAATGGGCCGCAGCCTGCCCGGCTTCCCCAGGATGACATCACAGACCAGGATTTTTTTTTTCTGAACTGTTTTTCTTTTGGTCACCCGCCCCCAGCAAAAGACTCTTAGTCCAAGATAGAGCACTATCAAAACATGTTTTTAGAAATAAGAGCATGACAATCACAGTCACCCAGTATTCATGCCCCGCCCCCCAGGACTCAAGTCACGCCCATGTCACAAACATTTTTTTTCTCACTCACAAAGTCCCAGGTAGAAAAAGAGAGACTTTTTGGACAGTTTGGAGGGGAGGATTCTGCCCCCCTCCCGACCTCCGTCCACCCACCCCAAAAGACGGTTCCAGACCGCGGGGAGCACGTCTGGGATCCGCTCCTTGAGGGGGGGGCTAGGGCTGGGAATTGTTCAGGTGGGGTGGGTCAGCTTCGTCACGCCAAGCCACAGCCACCAGCACGGCCGCCACCACCAGTCTTTCGTCACGCCAAGCCACAGCCACCAGCACGGCCGCCACCACCAGTCTTTCGACCTGCCAAGCCACAGCCTCCAGCTAGGCCACCTCCACCTGCACCAAGTCAAGTTCCACCACGCCCAGCTCCACGCCAGGCGCCACCGGTCGCAGCTCCACGCGAAGCGCCACCAGTCGCAGCTCCACGCCGCCAAGTGCCGCCCGTGGCTGCCCCACGCCGCCAAGTGCCGCCCGTGGCTGCCCCACGCCGCCAAGTGCCGCCCGTGGCTGCCCCAAGCCAAGACCAAAGCCAAGACCAAGAACCGCCAAGTGACCAAGACCAAGACCCGCCAAGTGACCAAGACCAAGACCCGCCAAGCGACCAAGACCAAGAACCGCCAAGTGACCAAGACCAAGAACCGCCAAGTGACCAAGACCCGCCAAGTGACCAAGACCAAGACCCGTCAAGTGACCAAGACCAAGACCCGTCAAGTGACCAAGACCCTCCAAGCCCAGACCAAGACCCTCCAAGCCCAGACCAAGACCCTCCAAGCCCAGACCAAGACCAAGACACCCCAAGCCCAAACCAAGACCAAGACACCCCAATCCCAAACCAAGACCAAGACACCCCAAGCCCAGACCAAGACCAAGACACCCCAATCCCAGACCAAGACCAAGACACCCCAATCCCAGACCAAGACCAAGACACCCCAAGCTCAGACCAAGACCAAGACCCCCCACCCCAAGACCAGGCACCGCCACGCCAAGACCCTCCAAGCAGCCAAGACCAAGCTTCGCCGCCCGAAGCGCCACGCCAAGCTTCGCCGCCCGACGCGCCACGCCAAGCTTCATCTGCTGCACCCGCACCTGCGTCATCTGCGGCTTCCATGCCTTCAATGACGACGACGCGCCTGCCTCCTCGTCTGCCTCCTCGTCTGCCTCCTCGTCTGCCTCCTCGTCTGCCTCCTCGTCTGCCTCCTCGTCTGCCTCCTCGTCTGCCACGGTTGTGGCCACTACCTGGTCGTCCGCCACGCCAAGTGCGCCCACCTGATCGTCGGCCACGCATGTGGCCCTTCCCAGGTCGCCCACCTCGCCTGTGGCGGCCGCGTTCCACTCGCCACCGCCACATGACTATGCCTAGGTGGATTCGGGGCCACTTGGCGTGGCGACCCACCGCCATGTCTCCCTCCCGCCCTCCCATGACTCTTGATCCTGTTTTTTGTTTTTGGACATCTGGGATCTGTCCGTAATGGGGGGGTTCTGTCATGTCTGTTTATCATGTTTTGTTTTGGCCATGTGTTTGTTTTTTGGACTCTTTTTGGTTCCTGGTTGCACTTCCTGGTTTGTTTGTTTCCATAGCAACTCATTAGTTTTCACCTGTCCTGTCACGCACCTGTTTCACGTTTTGAGTCACACACCTGTTTTCACTGATCATGTCACTATTTAAATCTGTCTTTTTCTGTTGGTCTTCCTGGCGACATCACATTCATGCTCCACATTTATGCTCTGCACCCTTTATGATCGCGTCTTCATGCCATGTTCTATTTCAAGTAAGTTTGTGTTTATTGTTAATAGTTTTTGTGCCCACGTGCATGTCTTTTGTTTCATAGCCAAGTTTGTTACCTCCTCTGTGAGCGCCTTTTGTTTATTCATTTTTATTGTCCTTATATTAAATTATGTACTCACCTCCAAGCCGTGTCCAGTCAAGTTGCTTAGCACCTCGGAAAAACAATCCACGCCAAGGACCAAGTCGTGACACAATATATTACTGCATACGTCAGCAAACTAATTAGGAGTCATTGTTTGCTTACTTACTACTAAAAATCAAGTTGTCTTGTTTTTATTTTATTTAAGGACAAACTTGCAATAATAAACATATGTTTAATGTACCGTAAGATTTTTTGTTAAAATAAAGCCAATAATGCTATTTTTTGTGGTCCCCTTTATTTAGAAAAGTACCGAAAATTACATTTTGGTACCAGTAGCAAAATATTGGTATCGGGACAACACTAGTACCTATGTAACACACTGTGTGAGTTACAGTACATTCGTCTTCTTTTCCATCCTATCACAAACGTCTCCATCTCTTTGCCTCTGTTATCTTTGTACAGGTGTGTTGCTGCGTCTGTGCGACCTCTACAGGGTAGGCCTGTTGGTTAGATTAAGCACTGCTGCCACCTTGCAGCGGGCTTATGTATTGTTCTAACATGAGTACTGCAGACACAAATAATGAAAGTCTCCTCTGCTGCCTGCGACCCCCCAGGCGCTTGACGGTAGACATGGTGTTCCTGGGATTAAAGGCCTCACCTTTTTTCCTCCAAACATATTGCTGGGAATTGTGGCCAAACAGCTAAATTTTAGTTTAGTTTGACCACAGAACTTTCCTCCAGAAGGTCTTATCTTTGTCCATGTGATGTCGGATGAAACAAAAATTGAGCTGTTTGGCCACAATACCCAGCAATATGTTTGGAGGAGAAAAGGTGAGGCCTTTTAATCCCAGGAACACCATACCTACCGTCAAGCATGGTGGTGGTAGTATTATGCTCTCGGCCTGTTTTGCTGCCAATGGAACTGGTCCTTTACAGAGAGTAAATGGCACAATGAAAAAGGAGGATTACCTCCAAATTCTTCAGGACAACCTATAATCATCAGCCCGAAGGTTGGGCGCAGTTGGGTGTTCAAACCGGACAATGACCCCAAACACACGTCAAAAGTGGTAAAGGAATGGCTAAATCAGGCTAGAATTAAGGTTTTAGAATGGCCTTCCCAAAGTCCTGACTTAAATGTGTGGACAATGCTGAAGAAACAAGTCCATGTCAGAAAACCAACAAATTTAGCTGAACTGCACCAACCGAGGAGTGGTCAAAAATTCCACCAGAAGCTTACCTGTGCCTGTGAATGGCTACCAAAAGCGCCTTATTGCAGTGAAACTTGCCAAGGGACATGTAATCAAATATTAACATTGCTGTACGTATACTTTTGACCCAGCAGATTTGGTCACATTTTCAATAGACCCATAATAAATTCATAAAATAACCAAACTTCATCAATGTTTTTTGTGACCAACAAGTATGTGCTCCAATCACTCTATCACAAATAAATAAGAGTTGTAGAAATGATTGAAAACTCAAGACAGCCATGACATTATGTTCTTTACAAGTGTATGTAAACTTTTGATCGCGACTGTATCTGGTGTTTGACCTCTGAGTTTCCTTTGTGCTTTGTAATGATGAATTGCTTCATGAACAGAAAAATGAGTGTCTTCTGGTAGCATATCAACAATATTTAGCTTACATATTTTTACAACGCAGTCTTCAAATTTTCTGACGTACTGCTGGGATTTTTTTATCTTCTTCTTTCCACCCCCCTTTGACGAATAGCAGGTGATACACAGTTTCCATGCCTTTCTCTCTTGGTGTCAAAAAGTTATAAATATTTGAAAACCTTCTACAAAGGAATGAAATCCACCACTGTGTTTGCACATATCGCTTAAGGCTCAGCTTTAGTGCACACAATAATGGCGGCAGCATCCAGCATGAGTGCAGCTACAGTATCTGTCCATGGATTCATTGAGCTTTTATGACAATATGGGACTATTCCAGATACAAAATCTAACTTATTATCAAAACGTTATTCCTGACTTTTGTGTAAATGCCAGCTGGAAAAATATACTCAACACATGAATTACGCCTAAGTTACAGATTGAACTTAAAAAAACAGATTGTTTACCTTGTGGCGTATACATGTATTAGATTGCATTAAATTACACATGTTGAAAAGATGTTTACAAACGAAAGACAATTTTAAATCAGTAACAAAAACACGTCTTTGTTATGATCCGTTGCCCGGTGTCATGATCCGTGGCCCGGATCATGTTTTGTTATTTTCTGTTAATTTTGGACTTCCATAGTTCCTGTTTGTGCACTCCTGGGTTTATTTTGGTCACCATGGGGATTAATTGGGTTCACCTGCCTCTGGTTAGTGGTCCAACGCTCAGCTGCTGTCAACCACTAATCAGAGAGCTATTTATTCACCTTACTCGCCACGCTCAGTCTGCCCTCATTGTTTGCTGTATGCAACAGTCACGTATATGTCTTGTTTCGAGTTTATGCTAAGTGTTTGCTACATACACCTGTTACGTAAGTTTTGTTTGTTCATGCCACAGTACGTGAGTTTTGCCTTGTCCATAGTCTATGCTAAGTATTTTCTAGTGATGGGTTGATGAGGCGTCATGAAGCGTTTCGACACATTGCAAAACTGTATTGATACTGTGTCGATACTGTGTCACTAAATACTGACATCTGCTGGACATTAAAAATCCCTACAGGCAACCTATGGACCGACTCAACTGACACTGATTTTATGACCTACAATAATATAAACCAAGTCATTGTATTTCATTTAGGATTATTTCATATCTTCATTTAAATAAAAATATATTTTAATCTTTTTTAGATACAGTCAATAAAAAATGTGAACATGTATCATAACATGGAAATCTAAGAGAACATGTTGTGAATGAGGATGCTTGTGGACTGGGATTTTTTTAAATTTATTTTTTACACATTTTTATAAAAAAAAAAGTTTTTCCAACGTATTAAATTTTAGACGATTTCTTTCATTGATTGATTAAAACTTTTATTAGTAGGTTGCACAGTGAAGTACATATTCCGTACAATTGACCACTAAATAGTAACACCCGAATAAGTTTTTTAATTTGTTTAAGTTGGGGTCCACTTAAATTGATTCATGATACAGATATATGCTATCATCATAATACAGTCATCACACAAGTTAATCATCAGAGTATATACATTGAATTATTTACATTATTTACAATCTGGGGTGTGGGATAGAGAGGGGGGGGTTAGGTTTGGTTGTTATCAACACTTCAGTCGTCTCTTCTTAGTTATTATTTCTCCGGCTGTAGAAAAGACCCGCTCACAGGGCACAGAGGAGGCGGGAGTGCGACACAGTTCGCGTATCGGTCACGTGACCAAAACAGCTCATGATCGGTCACATGACTTTCTAAAAGCGGTACGCGCACCGACACAGGGTATTGCTCTATGAGCTCGACGCATGCGCCGATGCATTGGTGTTGCCGGACCCATCACTAGTATTTGCTTTAGCTTCGAGTGCGATCAGGCACGTGGTTCTGTCGGCTCGTTTTCTGTTTTTTTTTTGTAATACTTTGATTTTGAGGAATAAATCATGTTTTTACCTGCACGCCTTGTCCGGAGTAGTCCGTCAGCATTCCTGGGAGAACGACCCCGCAGTAAGCTGCAAAAACCCCGTTGTGACACCCGGATCATGTGTTATTTGGTTTTGAGTCCCTCAGTTCTGTTTTCAGCACCCTTGTTTGTGAGTTTTGGTTACATTGGTCGCTGACTAGTTTCACCTGCCTCTGACTAGTGTTCGGAACGCTCACCTGCTGCCGGGCACTATTCAGAGAGCTACTTAGTCCCTTTTTTCGCCACGCTCAGCCTGGCTTTCTTGTTACGACGTCTACTTTTTGATTCCTACACCTGTTTGTATGCTAAGCTTTCGCGCTAGCCTTTTCCTTAGCTTGTTTTGTTTATCTGCATATCCTGCATGATTTATGGACAATAAATCATTTCCTTACCTGCACCTTGCCTTCGGAGTTCTGTCTGCATCTGCGGAGAACGATCCACGCAGTAAAATGCGACCCCGTTGTTACAGTCTTACTGTATTTTCCGGGCTGCAGAGCGTATATAGAGTATAAGCTGCACCCACCAAATTTTAGAAGAGATAAATATATTTACATAACGTATATTAGCCGCACCAGACTATACGCTGGTGATGTTTTTCCCAGTTGTGACGTTAGCGAATATCTTTATATATGGTAGAGGGTTTCCGGTAAACAGCTGCTATGTAAGTCTGCCATTTTTATTTTACGTCGCAGCATGTGTCGTCCGCATGGCAACATGACTATTTCTATTGTATTGCTCCATTTGTAGTGTAATCATTTTCATTGTCATTTCTGTATTATTATTTATTTCACTAACTGCTTCTTTGCTATCACTTTTACCATTATATTTGTACATATCGTATTTGCTGATGTTGCTCTATTGTTGTTGTTGTTGTTGTTGTTGTTGTTGTGTTTGCTGTTGTTGTTTTTGTCTCTCTGTCTTATCCCCCTCTTGTCCCCACAATTTCCCCCTCTGTCTTTCTTTTTTTTCTCTTTCTATCCCCTCCTGCTCCGGCCCGGCTGCACCAAATTATACTACAAATACATTTAATAAAGTCAGATACAAATAAGGCAACAAGAGAAGTATCCCACACTTCTCTTCTGTAAAGTGAATTTGTACAGCCGATATGGGCATCTACATCAACAATAGGATTTGCCTGAGAAGCTGACAGGACAAAAAAATAAAAAATATATACGTTGAAAAGGATTTGCAAATCTTTGCATTCGGTTTTTATTTACAAATTACACGATGTGCCAACTTCACTGCTTTTGGGTTTTGTATGATGAATGTGCTGTTTAAAGAGCTACTCTACGTACCTCTTATTTTAACCAATTAGTCTTCAACTCATTTCTGTCTTTGTGTCATTTTGACAGAATGACAGTATATATATTTTTTTAAATCACACGATTGGTCAAGAAAACAATGCTGCTTTAAATTTTCCTGAGGGAACTCTCCTGAAGGAATCAATAAAGTACTATCTATCTATCTATCTATCTATCTATCTATCTATCTATCTATCTATCTATCTATCTATCTATCTATCTATCTATCTATCTATCTATCTATCTATCTATCTATCTATCTATCTATCTATCTATCTATCTATCTATCTATCTATCTATCTATCTATAACATTACTCAAAGCAAAAACAACACCCATTAAAGCTAATGTTACAAAGTAAGTGTTCGACAGTTTCATTTTCTGTCAAAAACCGAGGGGAGGAGTTCCTGTTAGGATCTATCTTCTAAAGGCTGTTCGATCGATAAATTGTCTCCGTGTTAAAAATATGATGACAACCGCAGTCATAATCAATAGTAATAATAAACCTAGCACTTCAACGCCTAACGTAAAGTGGCATCGCTTATGATTTATTAGCGTCTATTTGTTACGGAACACTGAATCACAGCCAGCAGCTTGTGTTTTAGCGATCAATAAAGCACATTTTATGCCATCACGCCATTCATCTCCATTGTTTATCCATGTTTGCTATCTTAGGGGACAGACAAATGTTTATTGGGTGGAGAGTAACATCTGCCAGGCAATTCAAGCCTGATAGTACATGTTACCTGGAGATATCCCCCGCATGATCTCATAGCTCATATCCTTCAAGAAATGACTCTATTAGTCAAGGCGAAGCGAAGAGTTGATGCATGCTCATAAATCACTGGAAGACAGAGGTGCCCTAAAAGCTACTGTTCAGCTTTGGGGTTAGGGATACACTTGTTGGTAATTTCCCAGGATGCAGTGCAGGTGGGGGGATGCGAGCAGGAGAGGTTTTGTTCCTGCTCAAACGGTCCACGCTGCAGGGGGCACATGTTTACTGACAGCCCCACAGAGGCTGCGAACAATCACCTGCTACTGCACACTCCTTCAGGGGCCGTGCTGTTGCATTAATGCATGGGGCTGTAGCTCATTATTCATAGCTGCTTGACTCCAGGGGGTGGGGCAAAGGGGGGAAAGTGGTACCAGTACGGTTGCAAATAGATACTGGGCCATCCTGAGCTTCCCAGGTGGTGGAAAATCAAAAAGTCCACCTGGAGAGCTGGAGTTTTGTCTCATGCAAATGGAATCACTTAGGAGAAGACATGTTTACTGGTTACTGATTCATAGGTTTAGTTTAACCAGTTGACTTCCGTTTGTGGGGGCATCAACTGCGGCATTGGCTCTAGCCATTCATTTTCTTCTAGTCCTCCAGTGGGGACGGCGTGGCGGCGTTGGGAGAGTGGCCGTGCCAGCAACCGGAGAGTTCCTGGTTCGATCCCCAGCTTCTACCAACCTAGTCACGCAAGACACTTCACCCTTGCTCCTGATGGGTCGTGGTTAGCGCCTTGCATGGCAGCTCCCGCCATCAGTGTGTGAATGTGTGTGTGAATGGGTGAATGTGGAAATAGTGTCAAAGCGCTTTAAGTCCCCAAGTACCTGTTGAACTATTTCACCAGAGTAAGTGATGCTCACAGGTACTACACGAGAGGGAGTTCCTCAGACCTCGCCTCCCCCAAAATTCAAGACTCTCATGGAAAAAAATTGCATTCTACTATTTTGCCACCACACAGTGGAATGCACTACCAACAGACCTTACAATCCGAACTTCCCTACTAAATTTTAAAACTGCCATACAATCATGGCTCAGCTCAACCTCTACCTGATCTGAACCAAAATTGATCCCCAGCATTTCTTCGAAGCATCTAACAGGTTTATATGTGGTTATAGCAGGGGTGGGCAATTAATTTTGACCAGGGGCCGCATGAGCAACCCGAGCACTGCTGGAGGGCCACATCGACAATATTTCAATTAAATTTTGCTCAATATTATTTTTGATATATACCGTAAGATAAATAATAATAATAATAATAATAATAATAATAATAATTAATAATAATAGTAATACTTCAACATAGTGTGTGTAACAGCATTCCATGACTAATATAAATAAATTAACATTAATAATAAATGACAGTAAAATAAGCACACGTATGACTGAGGAGTCATAGTGTAACTTTGTGTGGTGTTTGAGTTGTCCGACTTTTTGTGTGGCCATAAACGCACCAGTGGTTTAGTGCTATGCGTGTTGGTGACAGATGACAAGTTGGTTTTGGCCTGGTTTGTACGGCAGAAAATGACTAGTTTTTCGAGATAGAAGTGTGAAAACTCATGTTTTTGGTGTGGTTATGTCTGAATATAAACAGTTTTGCTCAATAAAGTGATCGATATAATTCCTGTCCTCGAAGCATCTCGATAGACGTTACAATAATTGAACGGTGCTCAATTGCACGGTGTTGACGAACACCGTTAGGGCCGCTTTTTGTCACTGTCACTCAAAGTTGCATTGCAAAATTATATAGAATAAATATGTTTATTTTGTTTAGAATTCAGATGGGATTTGATTTGGTGCGCGGCATATATTTGCTGCGCGCAGCGGACGCTTGAGCAGTGCGCAATTGCGCAGGCGCACACCTTAGAGGGAACGTTGCTTTGCAGTCCATGTCTTGTTGAAAACACGCCATTCATCATCAACTTTTCTCTTTTTAGCGTCTCGGGTGTAAACCGTGCATCACTTCTCGCTGCATGTGCACCTTCACTCGCAGGTTACACACGGACACACGCCCATAAATAATACTTTTCAAAATAAAAGCAGCACAGTTGTATTGCGCGCACGACATAGATGTTTTTTCAACTTTATTTTGTAATTTGTGATTGCAGCTGTTCACATTCACTCACAATCACGCACACGCATACGTCCACACGGAAGTAATACAAATAACGATTTTCAAAACAAAAGCAGCACCGTTGTATTGCACACTCGACATAGATACTTTTTTAAATTTATTTTGTAATTTATAATTGGCCTCACGCGGGCCGGACAGGGACGCACAAAGGGCCGGATGCGGCCCGCGGGCCGCAGAATGCCCAGGTCTGGGTTATAGTGTATATATATTTTGTCATTCTGTTTTGCACACTCTTGGAGTCAACATGTGCATAGTCATGTACATAGTGTCATGTACATAGTGTATCTAACCCCCCCTAGATTCAATTCTTTAAGATGTCAATAAACTTCTCAATCAATCAATCAAAGTACCTTGAAGGTAGAAAAGCGCTATACAAGTATAATCCATTTACCATTTGATAATGGTATACTTCGAAGAAACTTAGTTTATTTTCCGTCACGGTGGTAAGGATTAAAGCATTTAAGAAGCGGCCTTCGAGGTAACGTTTTTGTCGCAGCTTGCTCTCGAATTCAAGTGGGTGTTCTGGCAAGACATGCGCCCTCCTCAAATTTACACATCAAGGAATCTTAAAATGTAATTGTGCCTCCCTAAACGTGCATCCCTTTTTAAAAAGGAATCTTTTACGTGAGTAAAATCTTTCGCATGTAAACACTGGGACACAGCTGCGGTTTAGTTTAGCTGGAATTATTCATACATATGTACATACATGCGTGCACACATAGGTACCTATGCTCCCACATACATACACAAACACAGTACAAACCTACACACTCAAAGTTCGTACATCCACACGCACATTCACTGTACAAACATACATATACACATACTGTACATATACATACACTGTACAAACATACATATACACACACTGTACATATACATTCACTGTACAAACATACATATACACATACTGTACATATACATTCACTGTACAAACATACATATACACATACTGTACATATACAAATACATATACATACATACACTCATGCATATAGTCACGTTTCATCAAACATAAATTAACGTTGTTGTCCTAGAGGAAACTGGGTAACACATAGCACACTGACAAAGCTTAACATATATACTATAACAATCTACAAGGTTAATATAGTTGGCTTCGCTTTCTTCCCCTCCATGTATCTGCTTTCTTTTGTATTTCAAGTTATCATTACATATATGTATTGTTGCATTTGAACAACTGTATTGTTGATAATAGAGGTAATTATTGTTATTATTCATTATCAAAAGTGTTATTTCTATTGTTATTTGTATTGCTCCATTTGTAGTGTAATAATGTTCATTGTCATTTCTGTATTATTATTTATTTTACTAACTGCTTCTTTGCTATCACTTTTACCATCATATTTTTACATATCCTATTTGCTGATGTTGTTCTGTTGTTGTTGTTATTGTTGTTTTTGCTGTTGTTGTCTCTCTGTCTTATCCCCCTCTTGTCCCCACAATTTCCCCCTCTGTCTTCCTTTTTTTTCTCTTTCCATCCCCTCCTGCTCCGGCCCGGCTGCACCAAATAATCATATAAATCCATTTAATAAAGTCAAATACAAATAAGGCAACAAGTACCCCACACTTCTCCTTTGTAAAGTAAATTCTGTACAGCCGATATTGGCATCTACATCAACAATATGATTTGCCTGAGTAGCTGTACAGGACAAAAACAAAATAGTTTAGCTGGACTCGGCAGCTCATAAGATGATCAGTTAAAAAATAATGCCATTATCGGGATCAGGACATCTAAACACGAAATAATTATTACCAGACCATGGTGGTAGAATATTAAATCATGTACTCTAACACATTACACTTAAAGCACTTTGGAAATCCTCTCTTACAATAAAATCAGACTTGATATTCAGTGTTCATCACTGGTACAAATTGACTTCATCCTTTACCTTATTAAACAGCTCTGGCACACATTTGTCGGAAAAATGCTGACAACTTGGTGTCTCATTCTCCCAGTGGAGGGCCGTGCGTTTCCCACCTCTGCCTTTAGTGATATCTGACTTCAATGATTACCACTCAAAATACCATAATTGATGTCACCACATGACCATTGCTGGAGAAACACTATACAGAAACACATTTACGCACTACTGTGCATTGAATCACCTCAACAGTATACAAAAACAGGTTATTTTCTGCCGCATTTAAAAATCAATTAAAACGCATCAGCAATTACAACATATCTTATGTGGTACTGTCAAAATTAAAATAGCAAAAAATATAATAAAAGTGAAAAAAAAAAAAGTTTTACCTCACTATTCGACACCGTATAAGCCAGTGGTACTCTCATCGTCGGCTGATATCGAGTGGAAATGGCGAGCATTTCCCCACTTGATCACCAGAACAGCTGAGGTAGCTTTTGGGGTTGGCTGACGTCGTCTCACAAGGTGTAGTTTCTCTTTAAACCTCCTACTTGAAAATGGCCTTGCAACTACATTGTAGCGTTTGATGTGTTAATAATGGTCTTTAATTGAAGTTGTCAAGAGAAGATTTCACTCTGTCCAATCATTGCCATTTTAATGATCCTCTTTATTTTGAACACACATGTGAATGAAATCATACTTAGTCAACAGCCATACATGTCACACAAAGGGTCAACACTGTCATAAATGTTGTGCCAAATAGTGAAACCACACTAAACCACAATGGCAAACACATTTCGGGACAATATTTGCACCGCAACACAACATAAACACAACAGAACAAATTCCCAGAATTCCCTGCAGCATCCGGGACGCTACAATATATCTGCCACCTAATCAACGTTTTGATCTCCTTCTCTGGCTACGGCGCAACACTTCCCGCTTCCTGCTAAATTGAAACTTGGGATTGGATACTCACTTTGGAGTGACAAGTGAGTATCCAATCAATCAATCAATCAATCAATGTTTACTTATATAGCCCTAAATCACGAGTGTCTCAAAGGGCTGCACAAGACACAACTGTCTATGCGTAGGTGACGTCACACAACATATCGAGTCTGACGATGAAACTGGGGCTTTCCAAGTACAGTTCGATGTCTACCAGGCCTGGCCCTATCCAATCTGGCGCCCTAGGCAAGATTGTAGGTGGCGCCCCCCCCCACATCGGCAGTGAAGTGTATATACTCACAAGAAACCGAATAGCTTTGTCTTTGACCTTTTTTTTTACTTAAAGAAAGCAAATTAACATATTATATGAGAATGTTATGTTATGATTATCTTTAACCGAATCAAAGCAGTGCTCAAATTAAAAAACAGCATTCCCTCTCATGTGATATTGCTTAATTAACATTAATGATGTGCACTTTAACAACTAGGCTTACAACTATACCTAATATATAAAGGGGTGGAAAAGTGACTATTACCTGCAGGGCAAACATTAGCTAACCAGAAGGCAATAGCAATGTAAACAAAAAACACCTGCTTAAAAGATCTAATACAAATGTCCCTGAGGAATGTAAAGTGGGAGTACTGTAATTACCTAACGTTACATTATTATTTTCCATAACAATTTAGCCCCCTCCACAATATTAACCCGACGTTAAAACAGAACTAGCTATTTATTGATTAGCAATTGCCGAATCATGTAACATTAACTTAATGCTAAAAAGCCAGGTTACTATCACATTCTGTAACAGACAAATAATTTCATGTAGGCTAACGTTACCTACCTGCTACGTCTGTCTTTTTCTTGTTTCTACTCCTCTTCTTTTCTCTTTTTTCTTCCCTGGGCACCTGACAGTTTTGGCCGTTTTGACATCTTGTGTTGATTTTGTGATACGGGAAAGGAGGGGGCGCACCGTGCGGGGGGATGGGGGGCGTAATGTTGTAACAAATAATATTTCTATTAAATAGGCTTTACTTTGCATTTTAATTAATGTGGGATTATTTTTTGTATTTAGAAATAATAGTACCAACTTTTTTTTTTTTTTTCTCCAACATTTGTGGCACTGGTTTGGTGCCCCCTGGTGGATGGCGCCCTTAGCATTTGCCTATACGGCCTATGCCACGGGCCGGCCCTGATGTCTACCAATTACTCAAAAACTAATTGATGTTACATACAGGAAATGACTGCCAAATTTGTTTTCAGGATAAAAACATACATTAATATACTTTTTGGTCATCATAAACAAACAATCTAGCATTTCTCATAAATAGACTGACAGTATGGACTGCCTCAGAAAGGAGTTTTAGGAACAGAAAACATACATTGCAAGGTCAAAGATAAAGCACAACCACAAAAGACTTTCCAAAGTTTTTATTTTATTTTGAGTTTAAAAATATGCAAATACTAAGTGTTCATACATTGACATTAGTTGGCATTTTAGGTATAAAATTCAAATTGTGTCATTATGTTTTTCTTGGCATAAAAAAGTCAAAGACGTGCAATGTTATAATCTTTAAAGAAAAAAAAAAATTATTTGATCTTTTGCTCTTGTAATATTAAAAAAAAGTATGATATCCTTCTGAGAACTAGCGGACTCTGCTGTGGACATTTTTGGGCTTGCAGAACAGGTGATTCTGAAATTTGCACATCTTTTTTTTTTTTTGGAATTCCATAATTTTTTTATTTTTTTGGTAGAAGTGAAGAGGGGACCTTTCTGCTGTCCCATTCATGCAGTAAGACGCTGGGAGTCACACAGAGAGCCATTCGTCTTCCAGCAACTTTACTCTTTAGTTTGTCCGCAGCTGGTAATCTCCACTTCGTGTTATGTAGCGCACCTAAGGCAAGGCCTGATAACCACTCTTCTCTTTAATCATCACAATCACAGTCTCGTTAACATCAGGCTACTTAGATAGGCTACTTTCAACAACTTGTGATCTGATCGCAACTGTCTCTCAACTTTACGTGTTCTCAAATTCACCCGCTAACGGTCCGACTGAGTATCCAATCACAGGACGCGTAAACGTCACGTTCAACGTGAGGCCACCTATAAGGCCTTACTGACAACAACTCCTGATCTGATTGGCTATCGCATTTGTCTATCACTTGTATGTCCCCGTTCACTGACAGTGCACAGACGCCCGCATTGTTGATTCTGAAGGCCTCCGGCAGATTTGGTACAGCATGGCAACAAAAGCTAGCTGAATTCTGATTGGATACAAACTAAAACCAAAAACAACAGCACTGGAAGGAGCATAATATAACATGAAGAGAATATGAATACTTTTAGATATTTAGGGAAAGTAAATAAACAAATTATTTTTAATTTAATTATGATCATGATTTCTGGTTATGTTAGGCCAGCAGAGAAGGCCTTGCTGACCCTGACGGCCCACCACGGCATTCTCCAGAACATTGTACGGTCTCAAGTCTTTAACAATAAATATGGTTATTGAATACTTTGCTCGAACTGAGTTATGACCAAGTTTTACCTTAAAGAAGCCTTGAATATGTATCTACTTGTTTGTTTACGGTATTTTCCGGACCATAGGGCACACTGGATTATAAGGCGCACTGCCAATGAGCGGTTCTATTTAGGTCTATTTTCATACAAAAAAAGTGCACCGGATAACAAGGCGCATTAAAGGGTTCATGTTATGATTTTTTTCTACACACTTCCTTGTGGTCTACATAACAAATGTCAAATTGTTGCATAGATTATGTTTTACTGGCTATCTTTAAGTCGTTTTCAGAATGCGTTGTTTTGTTGACGGTCTTATTTACATGCCTCCACTTCGACAACGTCTTCTCCCTGACATCTTTGTTGAACCGGTAGTTTTTAGCGCTTCCATAGCAAGTCTACTGACAAACATAAGTTAAAACTGTATGCTACTTTATATTAGAAATGGCTACAGCTGGCGATGAATGCCCGAGAAGAGGATAGAGAATAAGAAGGAGTTTATTGATTATGGGGTCGGCATGTGCGCAAATTTTCAGGACTTATACAGATCCCAAATACATATCAGCAGGTACCCATTGGTAAGAAAACTTGGTTTTGCATAATCGGTCAAAACAAAACACCAGTTAATGTCTTCTAATAGATGCCATTTTGGGGTCCATGTAGACACACCGTAATAATATCCGTATGTAGAAGCACAGTACGTCTGACTATGGTAGCTATAATGCCCCGACAGTCCATCAAGGGGTGCGGCTTCGTAGCTTACCAAAATCGTACTAAAACAATATGATATATTTTTCAGAGCTGTGTGTAATGGTCTATGTTCTCAATGAAAAATCTAAGTTTTGGGCTCCCTTACTAACCTGTACTTCTATGAACACGGGGCTTCAACCTGTAATCCACACCTATCTCTTATGTGTGGCTGCCATCTACTGGTCACACTTTTTTTTTTACACCGTGTACTAAACAAAATTGCTTCAAGGTTGGTAAGCACAACCAGAATTAATGTGTACATTAGGCGCACTGGGTATTAAGGCACACTGTCGATTTTTGAGAAACTGAAAGGATTTCAAGTGCGCCTTACAGTCTGAATGTGACAAGTCTAGTGAGAGTTTCACGGGGAGGAGAGAAGGATATATACCTGTACACAGTAGCATATCCATTTTGAATCGAATCGATTCAAAACTTTATAATCAGGCCATCTGATTTGGATCGATCCTAGGACACGTGTACCAATGCACTCCCTTTATTTTTTTTTTTTTAAAGTAAAACCGGTTTTTGATTTATATTGGTTATTTGTTACAGCACTGGTATTTTTACAGACAGTCTATTTTATGATTACATATATTCTGCAAAAACACCATGGTTTATTAATCACACATAATTCTGTTTCCCAAGAGAAACAAATGACTTCCAGTTTAAGCATCATCAACTAGTGTTTACAAGGTACTACAATATTACTATTACTCTCCACCAAAAGTGCAAACGGCCTCAAAATAAGCTCGGAAGACTCCCACAGACAAGAGTGGAACACTGAATACTTGATCAGCGCGCAGACACAAAATATTACTTAAGGTGTCATCTCCTTGCCAACATCACGAGCCTCCCGCACACTCCTCAATCGGCGTTAGTCAGTTATAGTTTATAAAAAATACATATGTCATTGCTAAAATTGACTTAGCTTTCTCCCCAGAGTTCAGAGAGGGGGGATTTTACTTGTCATGTCTGAGTTGAGAGTTCATAGAAAGTGCATGAACCCATTTCAGCATGTTCAGGCTGCACTGTTCATGTCTCCATTAACATTACATGCATGTTGATGCATCTTCCATAGAAGGGTTGCACCTGTTTCAGTGCTCTGGTTTCTCTGTGGACATTTTTTGCTTATTCGTCGACTTTTTAAGAAGGCACAGTAGCAGTTATGAATTTTAACAAAACAAAAGCCTGCCTGTGAAGAGAACTTAATGATACTTTTTTTTTTTTTTTTTTACAGTGTAGTCATAATGTGAACAACTCATTTGAACAGTCTACTTGGCTAATAAGTCTGACCTGCTTCAAGTTTAAATGATGCATGGTAGAGGAGTTCAGTAAAATCTGATATTATGTGTCATAGCTCCAAATAAGTCTCATGAACACAGACTAAAATGGTGCATTTGGGGCAGAATTCTACTGCAAGGCATTCTATCAATTAGTTAGATGAATGACCATGGGCTCTAATTAGAACACTGGGTACACATTTGACTTCATTATTCAGTAGATCCCAACTCATTCTGCTGTCTAACATCTATGAGGATCATTAGCTCAATCAGCACCACGTCTTTCAAGGTGATGACCGAATGAGCAGTAATGAGGTCACATACTTAAAAGCTTAATTTCCTTATTGATTTGCCCTGGTAGATGTTTCTTTGTATTCCTATGAATGACAACATTACATGGCCTGAATGTGAATCAGCACCAAATTGTTCACCTTTGTGGAATAATCAACATTTATTTCCCCACAAGACTCATGCAATATTCACATGGGACCTAAGAACAATGTCAAAATTCCTGTATCTGCACCTTAATCCAAATTATTTACAGCCTTTAATGGTTTTTGATTTGGCCTATTCCCAATGTTACACATAGAAGTGAAAGTTCATTCATACTCATTCATTATTGAACAAGTCTGTCAAGGTAACTGTGTGGAACGATTTCCCTAGTGGATCAATAAAGTTTGTCTAAGTCTAAGTTTGTCTAAGTCTAAGTCTCAAGCCGCATGCGCCTCTTTAATGCCGCCCTAGTGACTCCCTGGAGAAGTTTTAAAAAAGGATTGAAAATGGAAAAAGATGGAGGATACATACAAACAAACGCAACAGTTTGTTTACATGTAAAATCTTCCACCCCTTCTTTGTCTCATTTTGTCTACCAACAGTTTTATGCTGTGCGTGAATGCACAAAAGTGAGCTTTGATGATGTTATTGACTTGTTGGAGTGCTAATCAGGCATATTTGGTCAGAGCATGAATGCAAGCTAATCAATGCTAACATGTTATTTAGGTTATCTCAGGGGTCGGCAACCTTTACCACTCAAAGAGCCATTTTGGCAAGTTTCACAAATTAAAGAAAATAATGGGAGCCACAAAAATTTTTTAAAAATGAAAAACACCGCATACAAAGCTTAAATTGCTTTGTGCTATGTTAACCAGGGGTCTCAGACACACGCCCTTTAATATTTAATACGGAAATTTGATGTTAGTGCGGCCCGCCAGTTTTGAATGAATGGCGCTTGATAGCGTCATACTTGCCAACCCTCTCATTTTTTCCCGGGAGACTCCAGAATGTCAGGGCGTGATGGCACTGCTTTTAGCGCCCTCTACAGCCTGCCCTAACAGTGTACCTGCTCGACCACATGTTGAATGCAGCTTCAGCTTGCTCACGTAAGTGACAGCAAGGCATACTAGGTCAGCAGCCACACAGCTTACACTGACGGTAGCCGTATATAACAACTTTAACACTGTTACGTTACAAATATGCGCCACCCTTTGAACCCACACCAAAATAGAATGACAAACACATTTCTGGAGAACATCGGCACTGTAACACAACATAAACACAACACAACAAATACCCAGAATCCCATGCAGCACTAACTCTTCCGCTCAACCGACGCACGGAAGGAGAGGCGGGGGGGAGGTTGATGTGTGGGGGGGTTTGGTGGTAGCGGGAGTGTATAATCTAGACCGGAAGAGTTAGGGCTGCATGGGATTCTGGGTATTTGTTGTGTTGTGTTTATGTTGTGTTACGGTGGGATGTTCTCCAGAAATGTGTTTTTCATTCTTTTTTGGTGTGGGTTCACAGTGTGGCGCATATTTGTAACGTAACAGTGTTAAAGTTGTTCTATACAGCTACCGTCAGTGTAAGCTGTGTGGCTGATGACTAATTATGCCTTGCTGTCTCCTACGTGTGCAAGTAAAAGCAACATATAACATATGGCCGGGCTGGCACGCTGTTGGTAAATGCTATAGAGGATAATTACTGCAGTGCAATTAGGGCACGCCCTTAATTTAGTAATTAGAGTGAAAATAGGATTATATTTGCCCTGGGAGTTATCTAGGAGAGGCACTGAGATCCATAAGTCTCCTGGGAAAATCAGGGGGATCGGCAAGTATGCAGCTGAGCCGCATCAGAGTGGCCAAAGAGCCGCATGCGGCTCCGGAGCCGCGGGTTGCTGACCCCTGGGCTAGCTGTATGTGCATATCGCATCCTTATGCCTCATTTGTAGCTATATTTGAGAACATTTAATATCCTTTACTTTTATCCTCTTTGTATATAATTTAGTTTTGCATCTCTCATAACACATTATCTATATGTAATATTGGCTGAATTTCAGATAGTTGTTTGTGTGCCATGTTGTTCCAGATCACAGCAAACATTACCTAGCTTTCCAAAGATTGTAAAACATCCATTAGAAGAAGACAGCCTGCTGTTTCCTTTAACTTGGACACACACACATACCTTTGGACATTAGAAGCCAGTCATTTCCAGGAGTTATCTCACCTTCTGAGTAGCCTCTGATTTACTAATGGTTTCTAATGTTGTAAAAATGTGTAGAATAAATATTAAATGTCAACATTTCTGTCAACGAAGATTTGCTTCAGCCTGCGACACATACCGTATTTCCTTGAATAGCCGCAGGGGCGCTAATTAATTTAAAACCTCCTGTCACTCCGGCGTTTACCGGAAACCGGCGGGATGGCCGTGCATGCGGTAATTATTTTAAAACCTCTTCTCACTCCGGCGTTTACCAAAAGGAATCTGGTAAATTTAGGCGTGCGCTTTGAGTGTGATGTAAGCATACCATCATGAAAAGCACATTTAATAAAAAAAAACGTTATTATGGTCTTACCTGTACTTATAAATGGAGTACATTTGCAGCTCCTTCTGACCAAAAGCATCGATAACTTGTTTATAGAAGTCTTCCTTATTTTCTTTCTTCCGTTTTAAAAGTCTCTCTGTCTCGATGGAGATATTCCTTTAATTATTACCTCCTGCTTCGATTGAAAGTCCAGTTTAGAAAACTGTTTTATTTTAGATACCGGTATGTAATCCTCCTTGTTAAAAGTTCAGGCAGAGGCTGCGTGTGTTCACTTCTTCTGCAGTACCGGAAGTCGCAAGAAGGATCACTAGCGCGGCAGCGCCCTCTACCACCAGGAGGCGGGAGTCATTTCATGACTCATACAGTATTTGACACGCAGCTACGGTATATTAATAAAACATAGCTGCTTACTGTTCTTTTTAGCATACTGTACCGGTATTCAATAGCTTGGACCTTAAATCCTACTGAATAGCTCTTTATCTTTTTTCCTTTGTGCGATTGTAAACTACTGAAAGCAGCTTCCTCCATTTTGAAAATGAGGACAGGTAAAGCGTCACTCGTGACGTAACGAATTTGACCCGGTGGAAGTTCTAGCCATATGCTAAATATTTTGCGAAACGAGTTTGACCCGGCGAAAATTATAGACATGCGATAATAAAATTAATATTTTGCGAAACGAATTTGATCCGGCGTCAATAATGAACCGGCGATAAGGCCAAGCATGCGTTAATTATTTTGAGAAACGAGTTTGACCCGGCAGTAATTCTAGACGTGCGAATACTATATTCCCTGCGCCAATTCAAGGAAATACGGTAGTCATTTTGATAATAGGCTATTATAGCTAATATAGACGCTTACGTCATGTGTTGCCTTCATTGTAACAGTTATAGACATCTTTTAATTTTTTGCGGCTCCAGACAGATTTGTTTTTATTTGTACTTTTGTTCCAATATGGCTCTTTCAACGTTTTGGGTTGCCGACCCCTGCACTAGGGTTTGGTATCATGTACATTTGAACTGATAAGACTCTTTTAAATAACTTCTTGAACTGGTATTTAAAAAATGAAAAACATGCAAACTTTGTTTAAAAAGAGCGCCTTCAGTTAATAGTTAATCATTTGAATACTCCAATAATATAAATTAAAGGATAACGAAGAAATACCTTCAATAATTTGTACACGTTTGTAATATAATCTACAACAGGGAAGCATATTAATATATATATATATATATATATATATATATATATATATATATATATATATATATATATATATATATACATATATATATATATATATATATATATATATATATATGTATATATATATATATATATATATATATATATATATATATATATATATATATATATATATATATATATATATATATATATATATATATATATATATATATATATATATATATATATATATAGATATATATATATCTATATCTATATATATATATATATATATATATATATATATATATATATATATATATATATATATATATATATATATATATATATATATATATATATATATATATATATATATGTATGTATGTGTGGGAAAAAATCACAAGACTATTTCATCTCTACAGGCCTGTTTCATGAGGGGTTTCCTCAATCCTCAGGAGAGTCTTGTGATTTTTTCCCACACATACATATTACGCTCTACCACGGTATCGAGCACTATTTTTTGGATAATCTAATTAAGACATATATATATATATATATATATATATATATATATGTATATATATATATATATATATATATATATATATATATATATATATATATATATATATATATATATATATATATATATATATATATATATATATATATATATATCTATATATATATATATATATATATATAGGGAGACGGCTGAATTGGGCTGTTTCAAAGAGCTGTTTTTTTTTGTTGTATTTTTGATGCAGTTTTTTTCTTAAAATATTTAGTTGAACTCTAAATTGTGCAAGCTATGCTGTTTGACATCTTAGTTCCTCATTGTGCTTTTTGCACAGAAATAACTCATTGAGTAATGTTGATGATATTAAAAAAGGACTCTTCAGCAGTGACTAGCAGGGATTATCATTGTATGCTTTTAAGTTAAAGTTAAGTTAAAGTACCAATGATTGTCACACACACACATGAGGTGTGGTGAAATTTGTCCTCTGCATTTGACCCATCCCCTTGTTCAACCCCTAGGAGGTGAGGGGAGCAGTGGGCAGCAGCGGTGGCCGCGCCCGGTAATCATTTTTGGCGATTTAATCCCCAATTCCAACCCTTGATGCTGAGTGCCAAGCAGGGAGGTAATGGGTCCCATTTTTATAGTCTTTGGTATCCCGGGGTTTGAACTCACAATTTACCAATCTCAGGGCGGACACTCTAACCACTAGACCACTGATATGTTGTGCTACATCAGATAGCTACAGGACAGGAAACAATCGGTCCGTCTATGTTTGGGGGGATATCTCCATAGTTGTATTAATATAATATAATTCCGCCCCATCACATCACATGTTTTCCTAGCATGACCTGCTTTGTGCGCCATTGACCTAAAATGTTATTTTCCAGCATTAGCTTCCATTACTGATGCACTGCTCTCTATAATAAGCTATAAGTCAACAGGTTAGGTTACTTTATTAGAACCTGGAGGTATATTTGTTTTCCAGCCTGGAAGACCATCACATCATTTGATTTCTAACATACTAGAAAAACTGAAATCTCAGTCATACCAAAAAATACATACCATACCACAGGAATTCAAAACGTTTGATAAGATTATAAATGTACTCAAAATCCCTCAAAACAAGGATGGATTATCAAATGACAGATACAATCGGCAAAGTCTAACGTAAAATTGATAATAAATTACAGAAAAACTTAGACTTTAACTTGTTCACATCTGTACCGTTTTTTTTTTTTTACTATATTGCTACTATGGTTCATTTTTAGTCTGCTTTATAGCTTTTGTTTTTGCCCTCTTTTTGTGCCCTTGTGTGCCTTATCCTTTCCATCCTTATCCTTTCCATCCTTGTAACTGAGGAACTACTGTGTGAACAATTTCCCTTGTGGATCAATAAAGTTTGTCTTATGTCTAAGTCTAAGTCTGAGTCTTGCCTCTCCTTGGGACTAAAATGTATGTTATAGTTGTTGATGAAAAGGGGGATAAGGCTAACAAAAAAATTAAATGTTACTGAAGATTTAACGTGCTACTTAACCCCTCCCCTTCCTTCTTCCAAGACGTGCTTGCACGTATAAGAACATCCACGATTGGTTGGTTGTTTATTATGATGAGTCATGATTGGTTAGGGACAGGCCAATCAGAGGCAAGATAGGGCGGGTCATCAAACCAGGAAGGGAAATCACAAAGTGCCTGCCTGCAAATGTATTTTTTATCGAAGTTAGTTACATTTTTGTATTATTTGCACAGCTATGTTATTTATTTTACGTATAAAGAATATTTTATTTTATTTATGTTATTTAATTATGTGCTACTTAAACCGTTTATTTTCTGTGCTGTTAATACCCATCTTGACTCACTGGGTTAATAAAAGTGACACTGACTGTTTACAGTACAGTCGTCATTCACTTCAATTTCACTGAATATCACCTCAAAAATGTATATCTTTATATGTATATTTTCACCGGAAAATATACAGAGGTACACTATATTGCCAAAAGTATTTGGCCACCTGCCTTGACTCACATATGAAGTTGAAGTGTCATTCCATTCCTAACCCATCAATATGATGTTGGTCCACCTTTTGCAGCTATTACAGCTTCAACTCTTCTGGGAAGGCTGTCCACAAGGTTGCTGAGTGTGTTTATAGGAATTTTCCACCATTCCTCCAAAAGCGCATTGGTGAGGTCACACACTGATGTTGGTCGAGAAGGCCTGGCTCTCAGTCTCCGTTCTAATTCATCCCAAAGGTGTTATATCGGGTTCAGGTCAGGACTCTGTGCAGGTCAGTCAAGTTCATCCACACCAGACTCTGTCACCCATGTCTTTATGGACCTTACTTTGTGCACTGGTGCACAGTCATGTTGGAAGAGGAAGGGGCCCGCTCCAAACAGTTCCCACAAGGTTGGGAGCATGGAATTGTCCAAAATGTTTTGGTATCCTGGAGCATTCAAAGTTCCTTTCACTCGAACTAAGGGGCCAAGCCCAACTCCTGAAAAATAACCCCATACCATAATTCCTCCTTCACCAAATTGTAGCGTTCTCCTGGCAACCTCCAAACCGAGACTGGTCCATCAGATTGCCAGATGGAAAAGCGTGGTTCATCACTCCAAAGAAGGCGTCTCCACTGCTCTAGAGTCCAGTGGCGGCGTGCTTTACACCACTGCATCCCACCCTTTGCATTGGACTTGGTGATGTATGGCTTAGATGCAGCTGCTCGGCCATGGAAACCCATTCCATGAAGCTCTCTGCGTACTGTTCGTGGGCTAATTGGATGGTCACATGAAGTTTGGAGCTCTGTAGCAACTGACTGTGCAGAAAGTCTTTGCACTATGCGCTTCAGCATCCGCTGACCCCTCTCTGTCAGTTTACGCGGCCTACCACTTGGTGGCTGACTTGCTGTTGTTCCCAAACTCTTCACTTTTCTTATTATAAAGTTGACTTTGGAATATTTAGGAGCGAGGAAATTTCACCACTGGATTTGTGACATAAACAACTCAATGGCGGTCCTGTGTTTGAAAAATAAGTTTCAGGAATGCCCCCAACTGTGTTCAAGCGGTGGGAAAGGGCCTAATTTGTGTAAGTGTGTGTGTGTGTGTGTGTGCGTGTGTGTGTGTGTGTGTGTGTGTGTGTGTATACAAAAAAAATCTCTATCTGTGTTCAGATGTATGTGTCTGTATTTAGATTTGTGTGCGTGTAGGAAAAATTAGTGTATCTGTGTTCCGATTTGTGTGAACCCTTGATTGGTCGTCTTTTTACAAGTGACTTTTGCTACACTGTGATTTGTGTGTGCGTGCAGCAATGTCAACGTCTAGAAAAAAAGTGCCTATAACTCCCCCAATCCTCCGCCTATGCTCACCATTCGTCGGTGCCTACAACACACTTATGTCACTGTTGAAGCTGTAAGAAAAAGTTCATTTACACACATACATTCAGAAAGAATATGAGAAATTGTTTCCTATTGTATTTTTAAAAAGTCGACAGTTTGAGTAAAAGACTGCTTTTAGTTAATTTTTTTAAAATGTTTTGTTTGTATTTGGTTTTTAATCTTCATTATTTACTTCAAATTATTACAATATGTCTCTATATACATATATACACTACCGTTCAAAAGTTTGGGGTCACCCAAACAATTTTGTGGAATAGCCTTCATTTCTAAGAACGAGAATAGACTGTCGAGTTTCAGATGAAAGTTCTCTTTTTCTGGCCATTTTGAGCGTTTAATTGACCCCACAAATGTGATGCTCCAGAAACTCAATCTGCTCAAAGGAAGGTCAGTTTTGTAGCTTCTGTAACGAGCTAAACTGTTTTCAGATGTGTGAACATGATTGCACAAGGGTTTTCTAATCATCAATTAGCCTTCTGAGCCAATGAGCAAACACATTGTACCATTAGAACACTGGAGTGATAGTTGCTGGAAATGTGCCTCTATACACCTATGTAGATATTGCACCAAAAACCACACATTTGCAGCTAGAATAGTCATTTACCACATTAGCAATGTATAGAGTGTATTTCTTTAAAGTTAAGACTAGTTTAAAGTTATCTTCATTGAAAAGTACAGTGCTTTTCCTCCAAAAATAAGGACATTTCAATGTGACCCCAAACTTTTGAACGGTAGTGTATATATATTTTTTCATTTATTTTTGGCCAAAGGGGGCGCATTTCAATTTCTTACACACACTTGTTGTTTCATGTGTTGACCAGAGGGGGAGCACTTTTAAAACTGACACACAGTCAATTTGAAAAATCCCTCCTTTTTGGGACCACCCGAATTTTGATAGATTTCACCACCAGGGGTGCAAATGAGATCTAATTTTTTTGTTTTTTGTAATGTGCTTAAGGCCGATGACAAACGCGTCACGGACCACAGATGGCCCCTGAGCCGCACTTTGGGCAACCCAGCTGTAGAAGCTAACTGTTAATGGCCACTATAGTCTTAGTACCGTAGTGTATTTGTTCATCCCATGGGCACATATGGGACGCGGGTTGTCTTACGTCAGCACCGGAAGTCGTAAAATCAGCTGTTCACCTGGCGGGTTTTTCCGGGGATGAATAGGGAAGTCATTCTTTAGCTGCCATCTTGTTTTATCATATATTGCCGCCTTTGCACCTGTTCACTTTTGTATGCACATTAAATCAACAAAAAATCCTGACTTTGGAGCAATGTCCACAGACTCTAATATTTGGCTCTCTATTAGATGCAATGGTTTTCCGTATCGGGACCAGGATTTCGGTCCTAACTTTTTCACGGTCCACACACACACACACACACACACACACACACACACACACACACACACACACACACACACACACACACACACACACACACACACACACACACACACACACACACACACACACACACAGTTAATGTATTATCTTTGCTGTTTATGAGCGTGGTTTCACAGGATATCAACTGTCTCGTTTTTCTCACAGCGTACACTGCCAATTGCAGAAAGTTGTTATTGAGAATGGAAAAGAAAGTCTTCATCTTTACACACAAAAGTGACAATTGCAATGTTGACTGCAAGATCAAATGTTCTCACTTCTTGCTCTTGTGGATCTACCAAACAAACAATTGTCAGCATTGTTGACATCCTTCCATTTTTTTTATAGCATATGACCTGGAAGTGTGTGCAGTTACCTACAAAAGGTCAAGGTCAGAGGTCCCTTGTTGATGGGGGGTGGGGGGGGGGGCACCCAAAGGTGAGACAGTGAGGTTGCCAAGGTTACATGGAGTTCAAATGATGTGCACATTTTGTGGTTTTCCTCACTGGCTGCAACATTAGGTACAGTTGCTAAATTAAGATTAAAGATTAAGATTAATGTACCAGTGATTGTCACACACACACTAGATGTGGTGAAATGTGTCCTCTGCATTTGACCCATCCCCTTGGGGAGCAGTGGGGAGCAGTGGGCAGCAGCGGCGCCGCGCCCGGGAATCATTTTGGTGATTTAACCCCCGACTCCAACCCTTGATGCTGAGTGCCAAGCAGGGAGGAAACGGGTCCCATTTTTATGACTCGGCTGGGATTTGAACTCCAACCTACCGATCTCAGGGCGGACACTCTAACCACTATCATATGCTGTATGAAAAATACTACCTTGACAAAGATGATAATGCTTAATTTCAGCCATGAAAATTATTAATCTTACAATATGATAAGTATTCAAGATTTTAAAGGGGAACTGCACTTATTTTGGAATTTTGCCTATCGTTCACAAACCTCATGAGAGACAAGAAGTCAAAAGTTTTTTGTTTTTTTTTTGCATTCTAATTTTTTGATTGTCTCGTTGTTGGTGGCTAGCAATGCAGCTAATTGGAGCAATCAAGTCTACCTCTAAATGACTTTAAAAATGAATTAAAAAAACGTCAACAATATATATATATATATATATATATATATATATATATATATATATATATATATATATATATATATATATATATATATATATATATATATATATATATATGTATTTGCATGTATATAAAACATTCATGGAGGGTTTTAAAGACATTTATGGAGGGTTTTAAAGGCTACAATAGTGACTCCCATTAGCTGCATCTTCCAAGCGTTTCTTATCATCTTTAAAATCGTAAAAAAATAAATAAAAAGGAAGACGTGTGTTCTTGTCTCTCATAATGATTGTGAACAAAATTCCAGACAAAATGCAGTTCCCCTCTAACAGCGGTAAAAGATGACACAAAAAGTGAAACCTTGCAATAATTCAAGTGTTGAATGGTGTCCATACTCTGCTTATTTTCAAGGCATAGACAGAAATGAGCCTTGCTTCTGTGTAGTCAGGCAGCCATGAATCCTTTATGAAGACAACAGCCTCGAGAATTGTCTTGCTTCTCAGGACAAAAAAACAATCAAATAAAATGGCACTTTAATGTATACTAAAAAGTACAAAGAGTAAAATATTCCACTTGAAGTCTTCCATTACCCAGTGGCACTTTTACTTTATGCTGCATCTAAGTACGTTTTTATATTTATGTGTACAGTATAAGCATATTGTGATCTTGACTTACAATGGGTGCTACAAATCCACAAATGTTAGGAGTGCCTCCATGACCTTAATGGTGCCCAATAAAGAGGCCAGTGAGTATATTTAAATATGCATTATTATTCAAAAAATAGGTCCAATCATCATTTTTCAAAGTAAAGTCATCCCATGACAGAACAGTCCCTTCATGGTCGGTGCTTTATTACCTTGACTGCTCACTGAACTGATGCAAAGCAAAGACTCACGCATCCATTGATCCAAGGTTATGAAATATTGATTTCACAATGAATCCCAAAAGCAGAAAATGAATTTCATTAAAAAAAAACTAGAATATCTAATTCTTTGAAGAGCCCCCCCTGCTGGCGCAGCTGCTCATCATCTTCATCACGACAACACAACACACAGTGGCATCGGCGATGACAAGTTTCATGACACGCAGACACGACAACTGGCATGTGCTGCGTTGATTTGAGCTTCCCTGCAGGGCTAATATTAGTTATTATTGTCTGTCTTCTGCACTATCTGGTTTTGGAAGATCAAATAAATCTGGATGTAACATATGCTTCAATTATTGTGTAACCCAGATTCAGATGAACACAAAAAGCATTTATAGTACGAAGACTGTAAAATGCTGAGAAATTATAAAGAATGACACAAGTCAAATAGGCAAAGGAAGAAAATATGCTATTGCAACTGGCCTAAGTGTTCGCTATACTTATATTAAAGGCCTACTGAAACCCACTACTACCGACCACGCAGTCTGATAGTTTATATATCAATGATGAAATCTTAACATTGCAACACATGCCAATACGGCCGGGTTAACTTATAAAGTGCAATTTTAAATTTCCCGCTAAACTTCCGGTTGAAAACGTCTATGTATGATGACATATGCGCGTGACGTCAATCGTTGAAACGGAAGTATTCGGACACATTGTATCCAATACAAAAAGCTTGGTTTTCATTGCAAAATTCCACAGTATTCTGGACATCTGTGTTGGTGAATCTTTTGCAATTTGTTTAATGAACAATGAAGACTGCAAAGAAGAAAGCTGTAGGTGGGATCGGTGTATTAGCGGCTGGCTGCAGCAACACAACCAGGAGGACTTTGACTTGGATAGCAGACGCGCTATCCGACGCTAGCCGCCGACCGGGTGAAGTCCTTCGTCGCTCCGTCGATCGCTGGAACGCAGGTGAGCACGGGTGTTGATGAGCAGATGAGGGCTGGCTGGCGTAGGTGGATAGCTAATGTTTTTAGAATAGTTCTGTGAGGTGCCGTTGCCAAGTTAGCTTCAATGGCGTCGTTAGCAACAGCATTGTTAAGCTTCACCGGGCTGGAAAGCATTAACCGTGTATTTACATGTCCATGGTTTAATAGTATTGTTGATTTTCTGTCTATCCTTCCAGTCAGGGGTTTATTTATTTTGTTTCCATCTGCAGTTAAGCCCGATGCTATCACGTTAGCTCCGTAGCTAAAGTGCTTCACCGATGTATTGTCGTGGGGATAAAAGTCACTCTGAATGTCCATTTCGCGTTCTCGACTCATTTTCAAGAGGATATAGTATCCGAGGTGGTTTAAAATACAAATCCGTGATCCACAATAGAAAAAGGAGAGAGTGTGGAATCCAATGAGCCAGCTTGTACCTAAGTTACGGTCAGAGCGAAAAAAGATGCGTCCTGCACTGCACTCTAGTCCTTCACTCTCACGTGCCTCATCCACGAATCTTTCATCCTGGCTCACATTAATGGGGTAATCGTCGCTTTCTCGGTCCGAATCGCTCTCGCTGCTGGTGTAAACAATAGGAAAATATGAGCAGTCCTTCCCCCGGTGTCGTCACGCTACTTCCGGTAGGGGCAAGGCTTTTTTTTAATCAGATACCAAAAGTTGCTATCTTTATCGTCGTTGTTCTCTACTAAATCCTTTCAGCAAAAATATGGCAACACCGCGGTCCGAATCGCTCTCGCTGCTGGTGTAAACAATGGGGAAATGTGAGGAGCCTTTCAACCTGCGACGTCACGCTACTTCCGGTACAGGCAAGGCTTTTTTTTATCAGCGACCAAACACCCATAATTCCTATTTAAATATGGCCGGCTGCACCACTTTTGTACTTGCTAACAAATGTACGCGTGTGAGTGGAACCCGCCCACTAACACTACATGCCATAGTATAGTGTGCACACGCTTTTCAGCACTTGTTATTTCATCCTTAGTTTGTTCTGCTTTGTTCTTAATTGTAATACCAAAAAGTAAAAGATAACCTGCTCAGTGGCCTAGCGGTTAGAGTGTCCGCCCTGAGATCAGTAGGTTGTGAGTTCAAACCCCGGCCGAGTCATACCAAAGACTATAAAATGGGACCCATTACCTCCCTGCTTGGCACTCAGCATCAAGGGTTGGAATTGGGGGTTAAATCACCAAAAATGATTCCCGGGCGCGGCCACCGCTGCTCCTCACTGCTCCCCTCACCTCCCAGGGGGTGATCAAGGGTGATGTGTCAAATGCAGAGAATAATTTCGCCACACCTAGTGTGTGTGTGACTATCATGGGTACTTTAACTTTAATCATTGTTGAATTTTTATTGATTTATTTATTTTTTACGTCTTATAATTGTTTTAATCACCAACATTTCCATTGATTTATTCTTATATTACGAGATTAATTACAGAGCAAAGTTAATTTTAAGAGCAAATAAAAATGAAAAAAAACCTGGATCCCCCCCCCCCCTCCACTGCGGTTTTTCATGGCCTCAGAGAAAGAGAGAGAAGGAAAACATCATTATGTGGGGGAGAAATGTACCTGCAATAAAGCCAAATGGCACTGAGAGGTGCACTTGTCAAACATGATAAATGGCACCCGTGCACCCCGAATGTGTTTGGTGCCCTTGCCACGTTGACTCCTCCCCTTCCAAAGGGGGGCTTGGAGCGCCATCACTAAACCTTCCCTTTCGAACAGGGGTCTTCAACTACTTTTGTCTGGGGGCTAGGATTTTTCTCAGCAGATACTATGTGAAAGATATTTTTTATATATAATCTGCAGGTAGTACTCCGGTTCACCGTGACAGGGGCGTACTTGAGTTGCCAGGTGCTTGTTGCTGCTATCCTTCAATGTGACGCCAACATGTTCGCTAAAGTCAGCAAGAAGTCAAATACAATACACTGATTTCTTTATTTATATGCTCGAATGCAGGGGTCCCCAAACTTTTTGACTCGGGGGCCGCATTGGGTTAAAATAAAATAAAATTTATATATATATATATATATATATATATATATATATATATATATATATATATATATATATATATATATATATATATATATATATATATATATATATATATATACATATCTTCTTTTTTTTTTTAAACTTGAGACTTCCGGCAGGCTGGATTTTGGACGTAGTTTGGGGACTCTAATGAATCTGACTACCACGATGGAGGATTGTACAGTATAGCCAAGCTCCAAAAAACGTCACAATCTCCAAAATTGACTTTTCGGGAAAACAGAAAGGAATCGGACTTTTACAATCAAGTGAGATATTTCAAGGAGAAGTATAAGTGCGTGTACTTTGTATAGAAATAAAGGTAAGAACACAAATGTTCTTCAGTACAATACATGGGACTAAGAATTATTGAAAAACTACATTTTTATGTGAAGTGGATTATTGTCTTCTATTTAGAGCACGAGCAGGTAAAGTAAAAAAAAAAAGAAAAAAAGAAGAAAAAAAACACAGAAAGTGTCCATGACTTCATTTGCTTTAATAAAAAAAAGAAAAGGAAAGAAAAAAATCATAAATTAAATATGAATATTGTGTAGGGAGTAGGGTTGTACGGTATACCGGCATTAGTATAGTAACGCGATACTAATGAATCATATTCGGTAAGTACCGCCTCTGAAAAGTACCGGTCCGCCACCCCCCCTCCTCTGAATCACTAATCCTCGCCTCCATGGCGACAAATAAAGTATGTTTCTTACAAGTATCATCCCTGCAGGACGAGGAATAGCTAAACATGCTTCACTACACACCGTAGCTCACCGGCATCAAAATGTACACAAACGCCATTGGTGGATCGACACCTAACATCCACTGTAATGATACCAAGTAAAGTAGCGTATCTAGTCGACACTACTATGATTATTGATATTTTTGGGCATCACAGCATCTGCTTTCATTTTTAAAAAATGTATATTATGTTTATAAACTCAGGAAATATGTCCCTGGACACATGAGGACTTTGAATATGACCAATATATGATCCTGTAAGGACTTGGTATCGGATTGATACCCAAATGTGTGGTATCATCCAAAACTAATGTAAAGTATCAAACAACAGAAGAATAAGTGATTATTACATTTTAACAGAAGTGTAGATAGAACATGTTAAAAGAGAAAGTAAGCAGATATTAACAGTAAATGATCAAGTAGATTAATAATTCATTTTCTACCACTTGTTCTTAATAATTTGTCAAAACAATAGAATGGAAAATGACACAATATGTTACTGCATATGTCAGCAAACTAATAAGGAGCCTTTGTTTGTTTACTTGCTAATAAAAGACAAGTTGTGTTGTATGTTCACTATTTTATTTAAGGACAAACTTGCAATAAGAAACATGTTTAATGTACCCTAAGATTTTTTGTTAAACTAAAGCTAATAATGCAATTTTTTGTGGTCTCCTTTATTTAAAAAAGTACAGAAAAGCATCAAAATGATTTTGGTACCGGTACCAAAATATTGGTATCGGGACAACACCAGTAGGGAGGTAATAAGCGGTATTAAAGGTACCGAGGTATTGCCATTTCAAAATCATCACAATAATGCCGTTATGCGTGACGGTATCAAACAAAAACTTGTTGAGGGTACTTTTTTTTCTTTCGCTTTCGCATCGGCCGATCTGACAATAAACAACATTACCCAGAATCCTCTGTGCAGCGCTGACGGCAATGTGGGGACGTGGAGCGCCGTAAAGGGAAGAGAAAGGAGAAGCTGGAGGCGAAGTGTGTTCCACTTCGTAGTAGATAAGTGGAATTATTATTTTCAAATTACCTCCATAACTTTTTGAGTTACGTTGCTAACAAAGGCTACGACGGTGACTAGCCGCATTTTTCAAGCATTTTTTTTCCCATTTGTTTTTTAATCATCTTCCAAACCCTAAAACAAAAAAAAAGATGTGTGTTCTTGTCTCTCATAATGATTGTGAACAATAGGTAAAATTCCCCCAAAAGTGCAGTTCCCCCTTCAAACCATAATAATATCGTACCGTAAGATCGTTCATATCCCTAATATGTTATCATTAAATTGTGTTAAAAATAGGGCTGTTAAGGGATTTAACCTTTTTAATCTGATTAATCACACTCTAGAGCTATGATTAATCATTATTAATCTGATGTAAATATTTGCTTGCATGAATAACATTTGCTGAAGAAAATACCCTAATATTTGGATAGAAAGGCAATTTTGTAGTCTGAATGTCATACGGGAACGTTTTCTAAATATATTACTGAACTGCAAGTCATTGATTTGCTCAAAACTTGGTGACAGTAAGTACAGTAAGAATTAAGTGCACATTTTAGTTTTTCTTGTCTTAAATATGAATATTTCCTTCACAACTTAACAGAATAAAACAAACTATTTGTTTAACAGGAGTCTGTCGTGCTTAATCTAAAACAGAAATAAATCAGTGTGCAGCTTTATGACAGAGCAGGTCTCCAACTTTCATCACCATGAAAACTACTGTGACAAAAAGAGAAGTGATATATTTGTTTCCCTAATACGACTGGCAACATTTTAATTGTTCTTTATTTATGAAGGAGAGCTCCTCTCAGTGAGGTTATTCTACTTATGCTATGCTGTGTAATTTGTCATGAAATAAATGCATCACACACACTCATGGCTCATTAAAGTGGAATAAATGACACGCCACTCATAGTTTGAAGCCACATACCTCTCTCTCTCTTCTTTAACCGAAGGGTGCAAACTGGATGTGTAATATCCTCATTGAATGACGACGTGTTCAACCGCAGACCAACTGCACTCAGTTCCCAAACGTTTACTGAGTGTTGTTAAAAGGAAAGGCCATGTAACACAGTGGTGAACATGCCCTTTCCCAACTACTTTGGCACAAATTCTAAGTTAATTGTTATTTGCAAAAAAAATAAATAAAGTTTATGAGTTTAAACATCAAATATCTTGTCTTTGTAGTGCATTCAATTGAATATGGGTTGAAAAGGATTTGCAAATCATTGTATTCCGTTTATATTTACATCTAACACAATTTCCCAACTCATATTAAAAAACTGGGTTTATGCTTAAGCTGTACATCAAACAAGAATGGGAAAGAATTCCACCTGAAAAGCTTCAAAAATGTGTCTCCTCAGTTCCCAAACGTTTACTGGGTGTTGTTAAAAGGAAAGGCCATGTAAAACAGTGGTAAAAATGCACTACCCCCTTAGCCATGCCGCCCCATATTTATGAGAGTGAATTATTCTATTCTTTTGTTGTTATCCTCCTATTCAGCAGCATGCATTAACGTTGATGAGAGCTTATAAAATTAAATAAAAAACACTCCAACAAATTGCCTTAACTGCCTTGAACTTCACGGCACGACACTAAAAGTGACTAACCCAAAACTAAGCCACTAAAAGTCCAAAGTTGGGTCCTAATTAAAAAACCCAGACCTGACCATTCAGACGGATGGACCAAATTGTTGTGACTTTCGAAACACTGTTACAAGGTATGTTTCTCCTCTACATTTTTGCTAAATGTATATTTTGTAGCGCAGTCGCTGTTAAATTAAGGCTTTGGCGGGCCCATCGAGGGTTTAGGCCGGAGGTCAGCAACCCGCGGCTCCCTGGACCTCTTTCAGAGATGTGTGAAAAAGGAAAAAGATGAAGAAAAAAATAATATTTTTTGTATTAAAATATTTTTTGTAGAAAAACAAACATGACACAAACCATCCTAATTGTTAAAAATCCCACTGTTTATGTTAAACATGCTTCACTGATGAGTTTTTGGCAAGCACCGTTTTGTCCTACTAATTTCAGCGATCCTTAAACTCATCATAGTTTATTTACATGCACAACTTTCTCCGACGCTGCCACAGAAAGACGTGTTTTATGCCACTCTTTCTTTGTCTCATTTTGACCACCAAATATTTTATGCTGTGCGTGAATGCACAAAGGTGAGCTTTGTTGATTTTATTGATTTGCTGGAGTGCTTATCAGGCATAACTGGTCAATCCGTGACTGCGAGCTAATCAATGCTAACATGCTATTTAGGCTAGCTGTATGTACATATTGCATCATTATGCCTCGTTTGTAGGTATATTTGAGCTCATTTAATTTCCTTTACTTATGTCCTCTGTGTATTTAATTTATAGTTGCATGTCTCATGACACATTATCTGGATGTAATATTGGCTGCATTTCTGATAGTTGTTTGTGTGCCATGTTGTTCCAGACCACAGCAAACATTACCCAGCTTGCAAAGATTATAATAAATCCATTAATAGAAGGCAGTCTGCCGTTTCCTTTAGTTTGGAAACACACATCTGTACCTTTCGCCATTCTGATCCAGTAATATCCAGAAGTTATCTCATCCTGGGAGAAGCCTCCACTTTATTAATGATTTCCAATGTTGAAAAAATGTGTAGAATAAAAAATAAAATACAACATTTCTGTCAACGAATATTTGCGTCAGCCTTTGATAGTAGGCTAATATAGCTAATATAGACACGTACATCATGTTTTGCCTTCATTATAACACTTATATACAGCTTTTAATTTTTTGCGGCTCCATACTGAATATATGTGTTTATTAAACTGTTTATTTGATGTTATTGCTTGGCCTCATCATATACCGCCTCCTGTGTCCTTCTCGCCAAATCTTGTCAGAGTCAATTATGCAAACGATCACACACGTAAATTGTGCACTCTTCATAAAATTACCACATACTGCCACTTAATTTGAGGTCTGTCTAGTTAAGTTTTACTGAACAATAAAACTGTAAAAAATGGTGCATTATATAGTTTAATCATAGACCGTATGAGGCTCTATGTCACCTGTAGCTTGGTCACTTTCCCAGCAAGAAATGGACAAGCATTGAATAAACTCAGATGTATTAGGAAAGGGAGTAGTAGAAGCAGGGCCGTGACGAGGACTCGGGAAATACAGAGATCAAAATTTGGTCCAAGAGGAGCTTTGAAATCATGAGCAACACAATGAACAATCCCCTTTTTTATTAAGATGCGGAAGTTTAGCGTATTAAGTTAAAGTTAAAGTACCACTGATAGTCACACACACACTAGGTGTGGTGAAATTACTCTCTGCATTTGACCCATCCCCTTGTTCCACCCCCCTGGGAGGTGAGGGGAGCAGTGAGCAGCAGCGGTGGGCACGCCCGGGAATCATTTTTGGTGATTGAACCCCCAATTCCAACCCTTGATGCTGAGTGCCAAGCAGGGAGGTAATGGGTCCCATTTTTATGGTCTTTGGTATGACTCGGCCAGGGTTTGAACTCACAAACTACCGATATGAAACCGGATACTTTATTTTTTGTGTTTGTGCATGACTTCCTTTCCAAAACAATTGAGTGAATTTAAATTCAACCTTCAAAACGAAGTATTTTATCTTGAAAGTAAACCGGATATTTTGTTTTGTGTTTGTGCATGACTTCCTGTCCAACACAATTTAATTAATTTGTTGTGACATCAGGCAAATATTGAAGCTTCTGCCGGAATGCGGAACACAATTGGTGACGTTCCGCAGGCGGTGAAAATGGACTCATTTACTTGAATACAAGCGGAAAGAGTCCGCCGCCTTGCGTTGGCCGTTCCGCGGCTGTTTCGCATTCAGTGGAAATCTGGGGCTACGCACAGTGCGTGTTTTGCGTTTAGGGCGGGGCAGCACCTGACTGACATGACAACGGTCCTATGCCGTCAGCGTTTCACACCAATTTCCTTCAGGTGAAACCCACATTAGTGGCGTCAGTATACTTTAATGTTAATGTACTGGCGACAGCACATTTCAGATCTGACGACGTTTAAAGTAAAAGTGGACTTCATTGCTTTACATTCTTGTCTGGGAGTTTGAGCGGGCTGTGCATGACAAAAGGTTGTCTTTTGAGAGAGGATGATCTACCACAGGGTGATGTACAGAGCACACGATGTCCTACACAAAGTATTTTTACAGTCAGTCATATGATCATCTTCTTTTTGTCACTTTCTAAAACACCAAGGACATTACCTCAGTGTCCTCAATGGTAGTGACGGCCATGAGCAGAAGATTTAAGAGCAAAGGTCTCCAACATTTTTTCTTGCGACTGCTACTTTTTAAAATAAAAAAGGCAGAAAGCTATTCGTTTGTTGTTTTTTTTTACAGTAGTTCAATCCGAAGACACTGAATGATCTTGTTTTGTCAGAGCATGAAATAATTTTGCTTTCCACAACTCACATTTTGTATAAAACTCAAATTTGTTGTTTTAAATGTTGTTCATCTGCATCTCAAATTTAAGTTTACATTTCTTTATCATTAATCTCTCATGATCAACTGACAACATACATGTTATAAGATGATGCTTCACATTACATCGTTTTATAATTGACACCCTGCAGATCAGACAAACACAATTCTGTCTCCTATTTTTTAAGAAAATATGACATTTCTGTCTCTTACGGGTACATTATGACACATCACACCTTATATCGAGGTATTGTACAACATACTTCTTTAGATGTGTAACATCATGGATGTTTCGACTAGTACAGGTGTCGGCAACCACAAACGTTGAAAAGCTATATTGGACCAAAAATACAAATAAAAACAAATCTGTCTGGAGCTGCAAAAAATTAAAAGCCATATATAAGTGTTATAATGAAGGCAACACATGACGAAAGTGTCTATTTTAGCTATTTTAGCCTACTATCAAAATGACTATGTGTCGCAGGCAAATCTTCGTTGACAGAAATGTTGAAATTTGATATTTATTCTACATATTTTTACAACAATAGAAACCATTAGTAAATCAGAGGCAATTCAGAAGGTGAGATATCTCCTGGAAATTACTGGCTTTTAATGGCCAAAGGTAAAGATGTGTGTGTCTAAGTTAAAAGGAAACGGCAGGCTGTCTTCTTTTAATAGATTTATTACAATCTTTGGCAAGCTAGGTAATGTTTGCTGTGGTCTGGAACAACATGGCGCACAAAAAAAAAATTGAAATGCAGCCAATATTACATACAGATAATGTGTCATGAGACGTGCAAACTAAATTATATACAAAGAGGATAAAAGTAAAGGATATTAAATTAGCTCAAATATACCTACAAATGAGGCATAATGATGCAATATGTACATACAGCTAGCCTAAATAGCATGTTAGCATGGATTATCTTGCAGTCATGCACTGAATAGCACTCCAACAAGTCAATAACAGCATAAAACGTTTGGTGGACAAAATGCGACAATGAAGGAGTGGAATATTTTACATGTAAACAAACTGTTGCGTCACAGTCCACACTATGGTGAGTTCAAGAACCACTGAAATTAGTAGGACAAAACGATGTTCACCAAACACTGTCATCAGTGAAGCATACACACAAACATATTAAACAGTGGGCTTTCTAACAATTGGGAAGGTTTGTGTTGTGTGTGTCCTCAAACAAAAAACCTACTAATACAAAAAAATTATATTTCCCCCATCTTTTTCCATTTTCAATCCTTTTTTAAAAAATGCTCCATGTAGGGAGCCACTAGGGCGGCACTAAAGAGCCACATGCGGCTCGAGAGCCGCGGGTTGCTGACCCCCGGCCTAGTAATATACAAGTAATACTATATTCGTCCATTCACCATGTTTTCATACTGTGAAGATGGTGGTTTTAGATCAAATAAATTGTGATGCAATGCAATTTCCCAAATATAAAGTCCCTTAATAGTCTGACAAATTAGGGTTCAAACAAAGAATACCTAAGAAGTCAAACACAAACAATCTGCCAATAGATGACAATATTGTTTTGCAAACACCTTCCTCTTATGTTAGTTGAAATTTCGTATTTCATACAATTAACTTTTTACAATTGTATAACAGTTAAGAATTAAAATTGATTTGTCAAACTCATTTTGCATAAGGAGCCAAAATTCAAACTTCAAGGCACGCTTGCTGGCCGGACAGGATAAACACTTATTCAACTCACTATTTTCAGACAGTCTGAGAGCCATTTAAATGCATCCTGATTGGTGATTGGATGAGCGCTGTGTATGCTTGTTTTAAGACGGACATCTGTAGATGTTAATTTTGACGTGTTTGTTCGTCTAAATAAAATGATTGATGATCAACCGCCTCCTCGTCATCCTTTCAACAATTGTCCAAAAGCTCCAATATTTTACATACACACACAAATATCAGAATAGGAGAGATTTGTAACTGCCGTCGGGATGTTGTTAGACAAGGGAAAAAGTGGGCAAATATAAGTGGGACGCGTTTCCCAGCATGCCTTTCTGTAGTTACAATTATCACTTTTGACAATGTTATCCTGCATCTTACATTACATTTGGTGGTAATCTGGTACCATCAGTAAGAACAGTTGGTATAATGTTAAAGTTAAAGTTAAAGTTAAAGTACCAATGATTGTCACACACACACTAGGTGTGGTGAAATTTGTCCTCTGCATTCGACCCATCCCCTTGACCACCCCCTGGGAGGTGAGGGGAGCAGTGGGCAGCAGCGTAGCCGCGCCCGGGAATCATTTTTGGTGATTTAACCCCCAATTCCAACCCTTGATGCTGAGTGCCAAGCAGGGAGGTAATGGCTCCCATTTTTATAGTCTTTGGTATGACCCGGCCGGGGTTTGAACTCACAACCTACCGATCTCAGGGCGGACACTCTAACCACTAATGCAACCTATGAATATAACTGGGGCCCTCATTGGAAACAGTAACTGAAAGTAGCTAATGTTTAAGTAATAGAAATAGCTATCACATTTAAATCAATATGGTACCAACTATCCAGTGGTGTGCTAGCAAGGCCTTCTCTGCTGGCCTATCATCATCAGCCGTTGTCAGTCCACTGCTGGACGAAAGCCTCAGCATGTTTCTGCCATAGTGAACAATCTCTCTTGGCGTACTCTTCATGCTGGTTATTAGCCTACACCTTCCATGCTGGCTTGGTGCGGGTTGGAAGGGGTATTTTATATCAGAGATCCTTCTCCTAGACTAATTGCCTTACTGGGCTGTTGAACTTAGTCTGTCCTGTTGGTTGTCCGCACCCCAATAACCCAGGGACCCGCTCAGCTTTATGGCGCTGACCGCCCGCCAGTCACAAGAGAAGGTGCAAACGGTTCTTTGTGTGCATTTTATAGACGTTAGTTGGGACTCACTAACCCCACACACAACCTCCCATCTCATGCCTGGATGTAGTTTAACGTCATACCCAGGCCTAACATAACCAGAAATCATGATCATAATTAAAGATGAAAGTAATTTTTAAATAAATTTCCCTAAATATCTAAAAGTATTCATATTCTCTTCATGTCATATTAAGCTCCTTGCAGCGCTGTTGCTTTTAGTTGAGAGTAAGTATCCAATCAGAATTCAGCTAGCTTATGTTGCCATGCTGTATCAAATCTGCCAGAGGCCTTCAGAATCAACAATGCAGTCTTTGCACTGTAAGCGATCGGACACATAGATCATTGTGATAGCCAATCAGATCACGAGTCGTTGTCAGTAAGGCCTTCTAACTGGCCTAACGCTGTGATTGGATACTCACTTGGGAGTTCCAAGTGAGTATCCAATCACAGATTGCGAAAACAGGAAGTGGCACCGGGACCATACGAGCCATAGAAAGCCATAGAAAACTCACCGGTACAATAACCACAAAGATAAAGTGTTTGTCTTACACCTAGTATTCCGCTGTGGACAGATGAAATCAAGCAATGCAGGTTTAGGAAAGGAAATACATTTTTGGCAGGCAATCGCATTTTGGCACAACACCAGCGGCGAAATGGTTTACCAGTCACTTTTACACGAATCAACCGACTACAAGAGGTACCACTGGCTTATACGGCGTCCGGATGGGCGAAATAAATTGTGAGTTCAAATAATTTATTTCTTTAATTTTTCATGTTCCATTTGTTTTTATACAATTCTTTTAATTTTGACAGTACCACGTAAGAAACATTTTAATTGCTGAAGCGGGTTTATTGAATGTTAAATGCGCCGGAAAAAAAAATAAAAATATTTTATTTTATTTTATTTTATTTTTTTAAATTTATTTATTTATTTATTTTTTATGTCCTGCCCAGCTTCTCGGGCAAATCATATAGCAGATGTAGATGCCCATATCGGCTGTTCAGATTTACTTTACAAAAGAGAAGTGTAGGATACTTCTCTTGTTGCCTTACTTGTATTTTGACTTTATTAAATGTATTTATATTATCATTTGGTGCAGCCGGGCCGGAGCAGCAGGGGATAGAAAGAGAGAAAAAGGAAGACAGAGGGGGGAATTGTGGGGACAAGAGGGGGATTAGACAGAGAGACAAAAACAACAACAGCAAATACAACAACAACAACAACAACAACAACAACAACAACAACAACAACAGAGCAACATCAGCAAATATGACATGTACAAATATGATGGTAAAAGTAATAGCAAATAAGCAGTTAGCGAAAATAAAAATAAAAAATACAGAAATGACAATGAGCATTATTACACTAAAAATGGAGCAATATGAATACCAATAGAAATAATGCTATTGATAATAAACAATACCAATACTTTACCTTTATTATCAACAATACAATTGTTCAAATGCAACAATACATATACGTAATGATAACTTGAGATACGAAAGAATGCAGAAAAATGGAGGGGAAAAAAGAGAAGCAACCTACATTAACCTTGTAGATTGTTATAGTAACAATAGGTTAAGCTTTGTCAGTGTGCCATGTGTTATACCCAGTTTACCCTAGGGCAACAATGTTAATATATGTTTGATGAAACGTGATTATGTGCATGAGTGTATGTGTGCATATGTACTTGTATATGTACAGTATGTGTATATGTGTGCTTGTACAGTGAATGTATATGTACAGTATGTGTGTACGTGTGTACAGCGAATGTATATGTACAGTATGTGTATACAGTATGTGTGTTTGAACAGTGAATGTATATGTACAGTATGTGTATATGTGTGTTTGTACAGTGAATGTATATGTACAGTATATGTATGTGTGTGTTTGTACAGTGAATGTATATGTGTAGTATGTGTATGTGTGTGTTTGTACAGTGAGTGTATATGTACAGTATGTGTATATGTATGTTTTTACAGTGAATGTATATGTACAGTATATGTATACAGTATGTTTGTATAATGAATGTGCGTGTGGATGTACGAACTTTGAGTGTGTAAATATGTACTGTATTTATTTGTATATGTATGTGGGAGCGTAGGTACCTATGTATGTCTGTATGTATGTGTGTGAGTATATGTGAATTTGCATGTACAATACATTTGACTCCCAGTGTGTGCGGGAGCCAGAGTACGGCCCCAGCCTCCCCGAGAACCCATCCCACAAACAGTAGGTGTGGTGCCCAGGGAACCAGGGGCCACCGCCCCCACGCAGCCAAGCCGGACAGCAACAGGAACCCCAGAGCCTGGCCCACCGCGCCGCCCACAAGGGCCAGCAGCAGGCCGCAGACAGACGCACCCGGCAGAGGACAAGGCACGAGAAAAGCAGGGGGCAGCCAGACCCCAAGCCAGCGAGAGACCACACCCCACACAGACAGAAAGGCGGGACGCCCCGCCCGAGGGGCCCGGAGACCCCCCACAACCGGACGGGAAGACCGCCCCCGCCCCACCGGCAACAGGGCCCCCACGAGCCCCCCCCCCACCCCCGGAGAGCGCGGCGAGGCCAGCCCACGGCCACCCCACCCAAGCCGGCCGCCACAGGACCACCCAGCACGGGGTCACAGGAACCACCCACCCCACCCGCAGGGACCCCAACGATGGAGATGGAACAACCAGCAACCGCCCCGCCGAGTCCCCCCCCCTGAGGTAGGGGAATAAATAAATAAAATAAATAAATACATAATAATAATAATAAGAATAATATTAATAAAATATATATTTTTTAAAAAGAATATATAAATAATTAAATCTATTTATAAAAAAAAAAAATAAAAAAAAATAAAAAAAATTAAAAGAAGATCACAGACATGCTGACACACAAGGTCGCTACCCCAACAACTGGCCGACTCGCAGCACCTCGGAATACCCTGCAGCACCAAGCTACCACAGTAGACGCAGGGACCAGACCCAGCAGGCCCCAACCAATACGGGCACCCGGAAGGGATGGACGGTGGGACCCAGGAGCTCCAGACACGCAGTCCGGATGCAGTAGCCTGAGGCGCCGACCCCCACCCGACAGGCAGGCCCAGAACGTACCCCCAGAAATATACATACATATATATATACATACACATAAACATACACATGTACACATACACACACATACACATGTATACACATACACATATATATACATACATACATACATACATACATACATACATACATACATACATACATACATACATACATACATACATACACACACACACATACATATACACAGTTTGTCAGCCCCGACAACCACCACGCGCGCGCGCTGCCACCAGTCACAACATCAGCCACCCCCCTGCACCAGACCCAGCAGCCACGGGCGCCCACACCACAAACAAACGGCAGCAGAAACAGCAGCCACAACACCCCCAGACAGCCAGCACCACCCAATCAGATCAAAGCGATAAAAAAAAAAACCGCGACCGGCAACCACACGCCATCAGGATCACAGAGACCAGCCAGCGCCAGCCCGCCAGCAAGCCCAAACGCCAACACGCAAACAAGAGACACCAACCCCCCCCCCCCCCCCCACCAAAAGACCCCACCACCCCAACCCAAACCCGCACAAACACACCACCGCCCAAACAACCGAGACACAGTATCCAGACCAGACACGTGCGCCGCGCCGCCACCACATCAAGTCGCCAACAGAGACCCCACAGCGCAAGGTCGGGCCACACGGGCAAGGACACCACCCAACAGGAAGCGAGACCCGCGCGACGCCACACACAAATAAATAATAAGATTAAACAAAAATAATAATAATTTAAAAAAAAATAAAAATAATAATAATAAAATGAAATACAAATTAAATTAAATTAAAAATAACAAATACAAATAATTAAATAAAATAAAGTAAGTAAATAATAAAAATTATTTAAAAAAATAAAATAAAAAAATAAAATAAAAATAAACTAAATAAAAAAAACAAATTAAAAAAAAATAATAAAAAAAAATTATATATATATATATATATATATATATATATATATATATATATATATATATATATATATATATATATATATATATACATACATATATACACACATACACATATATATGTATATATATATATATATATATATATATATATACATATACATACACATATATACACATAAAAAATAATAATAATAATAATACATTAATAAAAGGCCACCAGAACGCCGTCCCCGGAATCCGCGCCGGCCGACGAGGCAATGAGGGGTGCGCCGAACCCCAACCCCCCCACATGCATGTGTACAAGGCCCCCAGAGTGTCCACTGTGTAGTTAAAATTAGGAGGTCAGCCATTACAGCCGACCTCCAGTCCCTATTGATGCATGTACTGTAGCGTGAGTGAGATATGTATGCTTGTGGGAACTAATAATGCGATTAAAATTGCGGGACATCAAGGTCTTGGTGGGTCCCAACCAAGCCGAGCCCTCCAAATCCTAAGTGTCTAATATGCAGCTAAGATTGAGGGATGGACGAGCAGGGGACAAGACAGGAGGACTGGAGCCCCATAGGAGGCATCCTCAACCCCCCGCCATGCCTCCCCGCAGGACAATCCCCCAAAGTCCTATATTTGTGTGACTGTGTGTGCTATAAGTAGGAGGAGTAGAGGGCCCGGACATCCCCCCCAGTCCATGCGGCCGACAACCAGGAACTACGGCCAGGAAGCCGCCCCCCCCCCACGGCCCGTGACCCACACCAGACCACTTTAGCGTGACGCCACGCGAGCCCACCCCCGCCAAACAAAGCCTCCCCCCGTCCGCCCCAACCCAACCCCGCAGAGCCCATACCAGCAACCAAACGCAGAAAAACTGCACAGCCCTATGCCCAATGCAAACACTGCATCCCGGCCATCCACACAGCAAGTGTGGAGTTCCGGCCAGGGGATGGCGCCCCCCAACTGGGGAGGAAGTCAATACACCCCGTCCGCACGCCAGCCCCCAAACCAGCCGGCAAGCCAACGCCAGCCAGCCCCCACAACCCCACAAGCGCACAGATACCAGCCACAGTCCCCCAACCACTCCAACCCAACACAGCGACGCCAACCGCCGGCAGTACCACAGCAACCATCACCACCACCGCCCGTCCGCAGTACAAACACCCGCGGCCACCGAAACCGAAACAAAAAAAAAGCGACCTACCCCGTAAACCATAACAACGCACACCCCCAGCTACCACAGAGGCCACCAACCCACCTACCCCAACTCATCCACATACAGGCCAATCGATCCACCGGACATCCACACCCATACACAGACCTACATATTCATACACACATACATACACACATACACATATACATACATATATGTATATACACATACATACACATACACACATGCATGCATATACATATACACACACACACACACACACACACACACACACACATATATATATACACCTACATACATATACATATGCACACATATACACACACATACATACACTAAAACAAAACAAAACAAAACAAAAAAAATAAATAAAAATAAAAAAATAAAAAATAAAAAATAAAAAATAAAAAATAAAAAATAAAAAATAAAAAATAAAAAATAAAAAATAAAAAATAAAATAATAATAACAATAATAATAAATAAAATAAAATAAACCCTTTAAATGAAATAAAATAAAAATAAACATGAGGCCTGGTTGCCAACAGTGTCCAGCGCCACCAAACCCCGCAGCCTTACCCGCACATCCAGGCCCCCCCGCCCACCACCCACCAGGCACCCCATCCGGCAAAAAGCCATAAGGGCCCAGCCCCGCGCCCACAGCCGGCATGCCATGGCATCTCTGCAGGCCTGGTGCCGCGATCAGCAATGCACACCGGGGCAGCGACACACACACATGTACCTACATACATACACACAGATTCCACCATACATACATACAAACGTACACACACACACACACACACACACACACACACACACACACACACACACACACACACACACACACACACACACACACACACACACACACACACACACACACACACACACACACACACGCGCGCACCTATATATACACATATATAATTTAACAGAATAAATAAAATGTATTAAATAGATAATTAAAAACATATATATAAGTATATATATAAATAAAATTAATAAATAAATAAGGGCGGAGTAAAACACAGGAGGGAGACCCCCGCAGGGCAGTCGGGCAGCACCGCCGGGTCCCCAACAAGGGAGGCAAGCAGCCCCCCCAACCCGGCACCAGGCGGGCCCGCACAGCCGCAGCGTAGGGCGACCCCGGCCAGACCCCGCCCCGCGCCCCAGGGGAAGGAGGAAGCCCACGGACACCCGAAGCCAGAGGGGCACGAGCCGACCCCCGCCCGACAGCGGCAAGGCCCCGGCCCCACGGGCGCAACCCCCCGCCCAACCACCCACGAGAGGGGCAGCCCCCCACCCAACCCAAGGCGGCCGCCCCCAACAGCTCCACCCGCACCCCAACCCCCGCCCAGGCACCCCCATCCAACCCCAGCCCCCAAACCACTCACGGATCGGCCCGCCAGGCCGGCACCAGGGAACACACCCCAGGCCCACCCGACCCAGCGGCACACGGCCCCCCCGGCACCCACGACCCCCCTCCCCCGGAGAAAGACCCCCGGGACAGAGCCCCAGCCCCGGCCCCCATGGGAATCAGGTCAGGAAATCAATTAGCGGTGCCCAAAGAGATCTGAATTCTGTCAGTTGTTGTTTTGATTCAGCAGACATTCTTTCCATAACTACATAATCTAATAAAATGTTTTTGTAAAGGTTTATACATAAATTATTTTTTGATTTCCAATTCATGAGAATAGTTTTCTTGGCGATGCCTATTGCATTTATAAGGAGGTATGTTTTGTTTATATCAAAGTCAGTTGCGGAGAGATCACCCAACAGGCAGAGTGCGGGGGAGATGGGAATAGGAATCTCTAACGCTAATGATAGGTTCTCGCACACTCCAAGCCAAAAGTTACTCACGGGAGCACAGGACCACATTGAGTGTAAGTAGTTATCTACCTTATTATCTGAGCAGTGTACACAAATGTTAGAGTCGGCTAAACCCATTTTATACATTCTTTGACCGGTGTGATGTAGTCTGTAAAGTATTTTGAGCTGAATCAGTCGTAAATTCGGATTCTTAATCAAACGAGAAGTATTGAGGCATATTTGTTTCCAGAATTCTGGGTCAAGGCTTGTGGATACGTCTGAGTGCCATTTGGAAGTTGGGATACTTATTGTGTTATCTATTTTTGATAAGAGAGCATATAATTTGGATAAAGTTTTGGGGGCAGATGTTTTGAAGAATTTAACGGTCGTAGGATTACTTTCCCATGTTGTTTTGTTGAATCTTGCGCTAATTACAGATTTGATTTGTATATATTCTAGGAATTTATTAGGATTGATTGCATATTGTGTTATTAAACTTTTAAAAGAGATAAAACTGTTTGCATTGATGATATCCCCAAGACATCTGACTCCTTTATCATACCATGTTGGAAAGTTCAATGGCTTCTTGTTTAAAAGAAAATCAGGATTATTCCAAATAGGCGTAAATTGACAGGGAGTGAGCGGGGATCCAGTTATTTTCAAAAACTCCCACCAAGCTGTTAAGGTAGTACGTATATAAATACTTTTGAAGCAGTTGTGTTTTCTGAGAATTTGGCTAATAAAGGGCAAGTTAGAAATTGGGATCTCCTGGCTAAGTGATTGTTCAATCTCTAACCATAAACTATCTAATACAGTGGGATTGGTCCATTTTAATATATATTGTAGTTTATTTGCAAGGAAGTAATATGAAAAGTTTGGGAGTTCTAGACCCCCGTATTCTTTTGGTTTTTGTAAAGTTTTAAGGCTGATTCGTGCTGGTTTACTCTTCCAAAGAAACTGATTGATGTGTGAGTCTAGTGATTTAAACCAGATTTGAGAAGGTTTGGTTGGAATCATTGAAAAGAGATAATTAACCCTAGGCAAGACCATCATTTTCACGGTAGAAACCCTTCCCATAAGTGAGATTGGCAGTGCTTTCCAACGCGCCAGATCATCCTCAATCAATTTTAAGATTGGGGAGTAATTCAAGCGATTCAGATCTGACAATGTGGAGGAAATATTGATTCCCAGGTATTTAATGTTCCCTTTATGCAGTGGAATCGATGAGGTGCTCTGAAAGTCAAAATTAATTGGTAACACAGTAGATTTGGACCAGTTGATTGAGTAATCTGAAATAGAACTGAATTTATTGATAAGTGAGATTGTATCTTGAAGAGAAGAATGTGGATTTTGTAAGAAAAGTAATACATCATCAGCATAAAGGCTTATTTTATGATGAACGGTTGCGGTATGGATGCCTTTAATATTTTCATGCTGTCGAATTGCGGTTGCAAGAGGTTCAATAAATATAGCAAACAGTGACGGAGAAAGTGGACACCCTTGCCTTGTGCCCCTCATAAGATTAAACCTTGGGGAGATTTGGCTATTCGTTCTAGCCGAGGCTGTAGGGAAACTATATAGGACCTTGATCCATTCTATAAATGAGTCTCCAAATCCAAATTTCTGTAGAGTAGCTAAAAGAAAATTCCAATTCACTCTATCAAATGCTTTTTCAGCATCTAATGAAACAAAAGCTGTTTTTAAATTATGAATAACAGAATAGTCTATCACATTGAGTAGACGGCGAACATTGTTGGACGATTGTCTCTCTTTGATGAAACCTGTTTGATCAGGATGTACTATATATGGAGTGACTTTTTCTAATCTTTGAGCTAATACTTTGCAGATAATTTTAAGATCAGCATTAATCAGGGAGATTGGCCGGTAACTGGATGGAAGTGTTGGGTCTTTATCAGGTTTTAGCAAGAGACTGATTGTGGCAGAGTTCATATTTGGAGGAAAGAATGAGTTTTCTTTAATCTCTAAAGCCATTTTCGTAAATATCGGAGCTAGCAGTGACCAGAATGTTTTGTAGAACTCCACAGGGAACCCATCAGGCCCTGGTGCTTTATTGTTTGGCATCTGTTGAAGAGCATCGTGAAGTTCATCTACAGAAATAGCAAGATCTAAATTTGATACCTGCCTTGTATTTAATTTAGGTAAGTCTATACCATTGAGAAATGTCTCAATGTCTGAAAGAGATGGGTCAATCTGGGGTGTATACAAGTTTCTGTAAAAGTCTCTAAATATGGAGTTAATTTCCTCAGGAACGTGAGTAATGTTCCCAGCTGAATCCTTAATGGATGGTATGGAGTTTTTTTCTGTGTTTAATTTTAGTTGGTTAGCCAAATATTTGCTTGGTTTATTGTCATGTTCAAATTTTTCTAAGCGTAACCTCTGGAGCAGGAATTGACTTTTCTTATCAATTATTTCTAAGACAATTTTATGATCACGGCGCGCTCTTGAACCCGCAATTCTCCCGCAGCAAGTTCTTCCAGCAACCATGTTGGCAGTATGCCAGGACACCCCCCTGCACGCGCCAGGCGCTTCACGCCCACGCAAAGACGAAGCTGCAGACTATCAGTAATCTGCGCACCTTGTGTTAATCAAGACTGCAGCATAAAGACCAGTGGACCCTTGGAGCCTACGCCGGAACGTCGTTAACTCCTTGCAGTGAGCATTACGTCTCTGGCTTCCCTCCTGTGTACTTGCTCTCTTCTCGTCCTCCTTGTTCTTCCTACAGTATCCTTCCTGTTCTGTGTGCTAGAGTTCTGTACCTCAACCTCCCTCCGGACCTTGGACTGCCTCCTTTGATCCTCGACCCCCGCTCGGACACGGACCTCGTCGCTTCCCTCCTGCTCCTGCTACTCTAAGTGAATGGGTGTAGACGATGTGTAGAATTAATTGTGTAAGTGTTACCAGGGGTTGCTGACTGTGAGTGTTGGATGTATCCTTCGTCAGATCAAGGGGGCAAGGCGAAAAGGCAGTCCCTAAACAGGCAAGGGGTCGAGGGTAGGAGCGAGGCAGCGTAGTCCGTGTCCGAGCAGGGGTCGAGTTTCAAGGAAGGCAGTCAGAGATCCGGATGGATGTCGAGAGGCAAAACACGATCACGGATGACGGGGAAGACACTGCGGAAGACACAAGGGACATGAACGAGGGAGACACGGAAAGAGCACAGAGAAGGCGAGCAAAGCACAAGGGAGGGAATGCCAGACGTGATGGTTACTGGGAAGATGAGCGACGTTCTGGCAAAGGTTCCTCGGGTCCGCTGGTCTTTATGTCGCTCCCTCTCATTAGGTCCAGGTGCGTTGATCCGCGATTGTCTGCAGCCTTGTCGCTGCGTGGGCGTGCTGCGCTCAGCGCGAGCAGGGGCGTGTCTGGGCGCGCTGCCAGCGGAGGTGCCGGCAGACCCAGCTGCCGGGGAAACGCGGGTTCGAGCCTGCGCCGTGACACTGAGAGCCAGGCCTTCTCGACCAACATCAGTGTGTGACCTCACCAATGCGCTTTTGGAAGAATGGTCGAAAATTCCTATAAATACACTCCGCAACCTTGTGGACAGCATTTCGGGTAGAGTTGAAGCTGTAATAGCTGCAAAAGGTGGACCGACATCATATTGAACCCTATGGGTTAGGAATGGGATGGCGCTTCAAGTTCATATGTGAGTCAAAGCAGGTGGCCAAATACTTTTGGCAATATAGTGAATGTCACCTTTTGATTTTACGTCAATCGATACCCAGTTGTAGCAACGGAATTTGGTCAGTGGCTATAAAAGTATTGAATTAAAAGACTAGCGGGCAATATGAGTAATGAGACCATTTTTTGTTGTTGTATTTCTCCTGGCAGACGTGGTGAGCAGTGAAGAGTGCATGAACCTGAATTTCCTTTCATTTAATTCGGGACGCTAATATGAAATTGTGCATTCAAATCCATGCATAATCATCCCCTTCTTTAACCTGGTCAGCCGGAGTAGCGTCGATTAGGCTTCGCAGCCGACTAGCGTGGGATTCCTAAACAAACGGAATGGAAACCAATGTGCTCTGGTGTGCCGCTGTGAAATAGAATCCACAATACGTGTCTCAAGTTCGGGGAGAGGGCATGGAAATTGGAAAATGGATGATTATAGAGAGGGCGAATTACACTGGTGTGTCCAATGAAAGGGACGTCTACTATATCCTGCTGTGATAGAAGCCTGAGTGGGAAATGGCGTAAAATAATGCAAAAGACAGGGACAAAGATGCTTGGCGAGAAGAGGGGGAGAGACGCATAGGAGGGAGGATAAGCATTTTGCTAAAAATACCTCCCCACCCGACGAGTGTTCATCTATTGGCTGAAAGAAGGCAGAGAGACTCCTATTGTCATTTCATCATTGCCTGCGTTTGGCGTACCCCAGGAGGGAGGCGGCGATGGAGTGGCGCGAGATGGTGGCTACTGGAAAAGAACTCAAGCGAACAATCAACCCGCTGAGAGCAAATCAAGTAGAACAACGCACAGAATTGTATCATTAGCAATCTTGGACAGCTGGCGCAAAAATAAACGATGGGCTATCATGCAGACAGATCTCTTTCCAACAAAGCCGGTGAATATCTTTTCTGCAGAGATCAAGCCAACAGTGAGTTTATGGCCACTCCGGCAACACTGCCGTTGCAGCCCAACAACCCGGGAGGCCGTGACAGCCCATAAAACCCAGGATGTCATATTTGTGGCAAATGGACATAAATGCGGAAAAATGACAGGAAGTCATGATTTTCTTCTTAAATGGAAAGTCTCAGCGGGCAGGACGATGTCGGAATACAATAACCACATTAGCAGCAACAAGATTGACACGGAAGCAAAAGAGCTGACTAAACAATAGAGTCAGACTAATCACAAGCACACAGCAGGGTAGGTTAGGAGATGTTTGGCTGATTGCGTCGACAGCCACCTAAAGGCAGGAAACATGTTGTTTTGTCCAATTTCAGTCAAAAACAACCGCCCATTAAACGCCACATGAACTCTTCTCATTCACTCTTTATTTTGCCTTTCCACAAGGGTACCAATTCCCGGTACCTGGGAATCTATACTGGTACTCAACATTATCATTTCACTTTTGTGTGTATTAAGTAATGGTTTAATCACAAAATGTTTGATGTAACATTTAAGGGCGGAATTCATATCGTTCGTCATGGTTTACCTGACACATGAAACGTGACCAGGGTGCACTATCCACTTTGACAGTAGAATTTGGAATATCTTAAAATGTGTTTTGTGGCAATTCCAACTTTGACCACAATGTCAGTTGTTGTGTACAGTGACCCTTTCCATTATTTTCAGCAGACTGCATTGCAAAATGATCAACCCCCCGCATTCTTCTCGCATAACATCCACCCAGGAAGGGGGCCGTATGAATCCCTTCCCTACTGTATATCTTGCGCGTTATTACTTTTTTGAGTTTAATTTGCAAGTATAATATTGTAGGTTTTGCATGAAGTTGCAATTCCAACACAATAGATGGCAGTAGTGTATAGGCTAGGACAGGGCTGTCAAGTGTACAAACAGGTTTTTTCCGGCCCACGTGATGAGTTTGCCAAGTATAAAAATTAGCTGCTTTTTTTTTTTTTTTTACGATATAAGCTGCTGTTCTAAATGTGTCCACTGGATGTCACAATAGCAATTCTGTTAGGCAAGCAAACAATTTATACCAGCGCGAAGCAAGAGGTACACAGTAAAGGGTGACTGTGGCTCCTCCTCCTCGACCCACATGAAACTTAAAACCTGCCGTTTTATGTCTTCTGCTTCGAACACATCATCATTTGGCACCCTCCTTGCCCTAAAATGTAACTCTGTCAAACACAAGAAAAGTGAACTTAACCCTTTTGAATAGTTCTTACCTCAGTTTCTTACGGTTTGTTGAGTTAGCACTGGATTGATACGTGGACATGACAAATTTGATACCTCGAAGAGTTTACATGTTGTGTTTTTTGTTTAATCCCAGAAAGACTGTGACTTAAAGTTTCATCCTGGCTTTGTAGATACACTGAGACGAAGTCTAAACTCATTGTGTTTTTGAAGCTGCACCAATTTCCTCATAATTTTCGACAAACTTCAAGTGTTTTGTCCAGAGTACTATTTGTCATGTCTGTGTTAATCATGTTTTTGTTTTGCTTGGGTTTTGGGCTCTTTTTTTACTTCCTGGTTGCACTTCCTTGTTTGGTTTGGTTTCCATGGTCACCCATTAGTTTTCACGTGTCTTGTCACGCACCTGTTTCACATCCTCATGTCACGCACCTGTCTCACGTTTTCACTAATCATGTCACCAGTATTTAAGGCCATTGTTGCCAGGCAGTCGGCCTGGCGACATCACTCTGTTCACCCTCACGATCCATGCTGCTCTTCCTTTTGCCCCTCTTGTCATGTCAAGTAAGTTTTGTTATTGTACATAGTTTTTTGCCTTTGTGCTAGTGTTTTGTTTTCATAGTCTAATTTTGTACTTCCGCCATTGTGCGCGCCTTTAGTTTGTTCCTTTTGTTATAGTAAAAAATAAATATGTCCTTACCTTCAAGCCATGTCCGCTCCAACTATTATTGCATCTCGGAAAAACGAACCCGCCATAATCCACATCTTGACACTATTTGTGATTTGTACGTTTTCATAATGTGCTTGTTCTATTTTTGGCCAAAGTAAAACAAAAATACAATAACCTGGCGTTGTCTTTATTTTTAAGTTATCATGCCATGATTTTACAATTACGGCCCACTTGGGAATCGATTTTCCTCCATGCGGCCCCTGAGGTAAAATTAGTTTGACACCCCTGGGCTAGGAAGTACTTTTTGTCATTGAGCTGACTCTAGTCTTTTCTTGCGCCCTAAAACATGTTTATACTGCAAGTATAGTACTTGTTACACACCAGCTGTTCGACTGTAACATGCGTCTTAGTTGTAGTTTGATTACCAAATTTGGAGGTGTTGAAATCACCTTGTAAAAGGTACCGGTACCGGTCCGCGGACCGATTGGTACCGGGTTGCAAAATAAATAAAAAATAAATATATGCATATATATATATATTTTTTTATTAAATCAACATAAAAAACACAATATATACATTATATATCAATATAGATCAATACAGTCTGCAGGGATACAGTCCGTAAGCACACCTGATTGTATTTCTTTATGAAAAAATAAAAAAAAATAAAATACCCATGTTGATGTTTTGTAAGAAAGAAAGCCATAAAACTGGATTAGTGTTCCTTAACGCACCTGGGTCTGCTGCCCTGATTTCTTCACAAAATGACACCATAACGCTTGAATTAATGTCCGATGTAATGACGGTCACATGATTTCAATGTGACTTCAACTAATTGTGTGTGTCAATGGCCTGCAAAGGTTAAAGAGGTTTTCTTCATGCCCTTTATGTCCATACGCCTCTTGGATGAATGATGAAATCTTCTTTAGTTCCACTCCGGTCATTTTAGCGTGTGACATTTGGTCAAAGACTGGGTGCTTTAACAAGAATATTATGGAAAGAAGGTTGCCAGGACTTTAAGGATTGTCCTCGACTGTTGACAATTTATAGATTTTTGGAAGATTGTAGTGTTGGTAAATCATACATGACAACCTGGGTGAAACATAGCAACTTGAAGGTTTGTACAGTCATTTGTACAAACCCCAAAACTAGTGAAATTGGCACATTGTGTAATTGGTAAATAAAAACAGAATACAATGATTTGCAAATCCTTTTCAGCTTATATTCAATTGAATAGACTGCAAAGACAAGATATTTAGTGTTCGAACTGAGAATATTTTTTTTTTTGCAAATAATTATTAACTTAGAATTTAATGGCAGCAACACATTGCAAAAAAGTTGGCACAGGGGCATTTTTACCACTGTGTTACATGGCCTTTCCTTTTAACAACACTCAGTAAACATTTGGGAACTGAGGAGACCATTTTTTGAAGCTTTTCAGGTGGAATTATTTCCCATTCTTGCTTGATGTACAGCTTAAGTTGTTCAACAGTCCAGGGTCTCTGTTGTGGTATTTTCGGCTTCATATTGCGCCACACATTTTAATTGGGAAACAGGTCTGGACTACAGGCAGGCCAGTCTAGTACCCGCACTATACTGTTGTAGTACTCTAGTGTTGTAACACGTGGCTTGTTATTGTCTTGCTGAAATAAGCAGGGGCGTCCATGATAACGTTGCTTGGATGGCAACATATGTTGTTCCAAAACCTGTATGTACCTTTCAGCATTAATGGTGCCTTCACATATGTGTAAGTTACCCATACTTTGGGCACTAATACACCCCCATATCATCATAGATGCTGGCTTTTTCAACTTTGCCCCTAGAACAACTTTTAGGATGGTTATTTTCTTATTTGTTCCGGAGGACACGACGTCCACAGTTTCCAAAAACAATTTGAAATGTGGACTCGTCAGACCACATAATTTTCCACTTTGCATCAGTCCATCTTAGATGAGCTCGGACCCAGCGAAGCCGGAGGTGTTTCTGGGTGTTGTTGATAAATGGCTTTGGCTTTGCATAGTAGAGTTTTAACTTGCACTTACCGATGTAGCGACGGACTGTAAGCTAAATGATTGTCACACTAGGTGTGGTGAAATCTGTCCTCTGCATTTGACCCATCCCCTTGATCACCCCCTGGGAGGTGAGGGGAGCAGTGGGCAGCAGCGGTGCCACGCCCGGAAATCATTTTTGGTGATTTAACCCCCAATTCCAGCCCTTGATGCTGAGTGCCAAGCAGGGAGGTAATGGGTCCCATTTTTATAGTCTTTGGTATGACTCGGCCGGGGTTTGAACTCACGACCTACCGATCTCAGGGCGGACACTCTAACCACTAGGCCACTGAGTAGTGTAGTTACTGACAGTGGTTTTCTTAAGTGTTCCTGAGCCCATGTGGTGCCGAGCTTTTTGGCAAACTGACTGCAAATGTGACGTTTTACCACAATTACATTTTCTGTTAAAAAAAAAAAAAAGAAAGAAGCAAATTGGCAAATTTGGGGATCGTTTTATTTCTGAGCTACATGTGGCTATCACGTCTACGAGGTCCATGCTAACTTATTAGTAATGCTAGCTCACTTTTTTAGAAGTGTCATTTAGCAACTCTGCTCTTTTGGTGCTGTTGTAATAATGATGTCTTATCCTCAAAAGTTGTAAAACATAAACAAAGTGTGTCTAGCTTTATAGTAGTGACAATACACTTTATGATAGGGACACTACACTTTATGATAGTGACACTGCACTTTACGATAGTAACACTACACTTATGATAGTGACACTACACTTTATGATAGTGACACTACACTTCATGATAATGACACTACACATTATGATAGGGACACTACACTATGATAGTTACACTACACTTTATGATAGCTACAGGGGTCTCCAACAGTTAGATGGTGATGCAGTGACTCCCCAAAGAGCCAAATTATATTTTCTAAAGCTCTTAATAGTTTTATTAGTGTAACATTCTGACATTATGCTTCTATTTGATGACAACTGATCACATTATGGCATAAAGACCACGGCCACAGGTGATTGGATTTAAAGTACCAGTAGAGTGGAAAAACAAGTTGACTTTATATGCTTGTTTGTGTTTAATTGGATCCATGAAACCATATCCAATTGTATTTACAATTCGCAAAGTATGTAAAAATACCGTCTAAACATCACAAAATGCCACAAATTCAGCCGGCTATTTTGAATATTCCGCAATTTCCGTAGACTGACATCACAATGGGAAGGCTTCTGCACTTTGACCATGTTATCACATCAGTCATACTGGAAATACACAAACATTGTAAAGAGATGTGCTGTCTATCGTTCACACTCCTTATGTAAGTCAAGAACACACATGCTTGGCTTTTTTATGCATTCAAAATCGTAAATAAATAGCCAACAAATGAGTCAACAGATGGAGGGTCCTCTTTTGCGCCCATTGTACTCTCTAAAAAGCATCCAGAAACCGCTAACAATACTCCATTTACCTGTCATGTCCTAAATATTAACCAAATATAAGTGATATTTTTATTATAAGTGCCAACACAGTTCATTTCAAACTTGCTAAAATTAATTCTACATTATAATTCATGCATCTCTCACCTGGTAGTAAACAAATGGGGCCGTGGACGACAGATTGGTTGACTTAGACATCCCCTGAAAGGGCAAAAATTGCTTTTTTTAATCAATCAATCAATCAATCAAAGTTTATTTATATAGCCCTAAATCACAAGTGTCTCAAAGGGCTGCACAAGCCACAACGACATCCTCGGCTCAGATCCCACATCAGGGCAAGAAAAAACTCAACCCAATGGGATACAATGAGCAAGCTTGGAGGGGACCACAGATGTGGGGACCCCCCTCCCTGGGCGACCGGTGCAATGGATGTCGAGTGGATCTAGTTAATAGTGTGAGAGTCCAGTCCATAGTGGATCTAACATAATACTGTGAGAGTCCAGTCCATAGTGGGGCCAGCAGGGGATCATCTTGAGTGGAGACAAGTCAGCAGCACAGAGACATCATCAACTGATGCACAGATGATTGGTCCACCCAGGGTCTCGACTTCGAACAGCTAACGCGTCATCTGTGGTCACCTAATCTGTGCCCCCCCTCTCCACGCAAGACGGCAGATCAACTGGTCTAAAAGCGGGGTCTATTTAAAGGCTAGAGTATACAAATGAGTTTTAAGATGGGACTTAAATGCTTCTACTGAGGTAACATCTCTAACTGTTACCGGGAGGGCATTCCAGAGTACTAGAGCCCGAATAGAAAACGCTCTAAAGCCCGCAGACTTTGTTTGGGCTCTGGGAACCACTAATAAGCCAGAGTTCATTGAACGCAGATTTCTTGCCGGGACATATGGTACAATACAACCCTTTGTGAGGATTGTGATTGAATCTTAATCGAAACGGAATTAAGTGAGCATCCTGTCGGCCGGCATTCCAACGAGAGTAGAAATATGACAGTTAGTGTTTGTTTTATTATGGTTTGTTATGGTTAGTTTGCATGTTTAGCACCTAGCAATGCTGCTGATGCTACAGTGTCACAATAAAGCTGCATCCGCTTAGTACTCGGCTTCTAAAACTTATTGCTCATCTTCTTTGTGTTAGGCTCAAAAATATAAGGCTGTGGAGCATACATTTTCCAAAAGTAATTGTTGTTGGCCCTCACAAAGTCTGCTTGATCAGCATCGTTGTTAATGGGGAAGAGATCTGTGGTTCCTAACTCTATGTCACATAATCACGTGACTGGCTTCCTCAGTAACTCTCAAAATGGCTCAGGAATCTCCATGAGATTGATACTATTTCGATCATATCTATTTACTCGCAAACTTTGGAAGTATTTCGATGTCATAAATCATATATATATTTGATAATAGCTTAAATATAGAGGCCATTTTTCCATTCCACTGGTACGTTAAATGTAGCCAGTCATATAAATAAAAGACAGATATCGTACCTACCCTTTCTTTTGTTCAAAGCAGTTCACATACTGTTGAAAGTTAGAAACCCCTTCTCTACCATAAAACTGCGCACTAAATGTATACTGTTAAGCAGGAAATATGTCTGTATAAGAAATATGTTTATTTTTGTTCTGTTAAGCGGGACATGTTTATATTACAGAAACACATATGTTTTATGTATTATGTTCATTATGTTATTTTACACAAAAACATTGATTATTGAACAATTAATTTCCAATGTATTAGTCTAAAACCTGCACATCTAATTAAACTTTAGTTGAAGTCAAATAGTTTGTGTAGATTGTCAATCATCAGGTCATATAATCCAAAAAAGGTGTATTCGATGCAAATGAATTATTCTGAATAAGAGTTCAGTTGCCTCTATTCAGCCTTTGCAAATAGTATAACATTTATTTCACAAAAATAAAAAGGGCAAACAAAAAAATTAGGTTGACCAGCCCCACAAAGAGTCCCTTTTTTTTCAGGAAGTTGGTGACCATATTCCCAGCAGGCACAAGCCATTAAAACAACGTTGATAACTTGTTGAATTAGGTCTTGACGTTGAGCAACTCAAACATAACGTTGAAACAACATGCTTTTGAACTACGTTCAATCAATGTTGGGTACTGACGTTCATTTTACCATTGAATTTTTGGTAATTTTCCAACCAATTTTCCACAACACAAATACAACGTTGAAACAACATGCTTTTTGACAAGGTTTATTCAATGTCAGGTTGTGATGTTGACATGACCATTGAAATTTGGTAATTTCCCGACCAACAACGTGGAATCAACGTAAGACACCAATGTTGTCTCAATTTACAAATACAACTATTTGCAACGTCAAAGTCATTTTTAAAGGACAAGAATGTATACCCAATGTCTTGTGCCTGCTGGGTTATCAGGCCATCTCTGTGCCTCGCCCCTTGACAAGCTACAACCTTAAACTACGAAACTAACTCCAAAATACAGAGCCGAACAGTTTCCAACTGCTCCGTTTCAAGTGATATGTTTATTTTGCAAATTTGATGACTACACAAAGCTGCCCAAAAGCTGTGTGAAAAACTACTAGCTACTAATGCTAGGCAGTTGTGGACGCGACCACCGATCGTCATTCATAAATTCATGATAACTTGACAGCTTCTAATACAGGGGTGTCAAACGTTGAACAGGTTTTATCCGGCCCGCGGGATGAGTTACTACGTATAAAAATGAGCCGACATTTTTGAATGAAAGAAACAGCTGTTTTAAATGTGTCCACTAGATGTCGCAATAGCAATTTTTTGTACGACTTGTCCAGGGTGTACCGCGCCTTCCGCCCGAATGCAGCTGAGATAGGCTCCAGCACCCCCCGCGACTCCGAACAGGACAAGCGGTAGAAAATGGATGGATGGATGGATGTATCTTTGTTTATTTTGAAACTGCTCTGTGACATGTGCTGTTGACCTCTTGGCCAGGTCACCCTTGTGAAAGAGATCTTGATCTCAATGGGTTTTCTTATCTGGTTAAATAAAGGTTCTAATATGATGCTACATATGTAAAAAAAACCAAAAAAAAACACATGATGTTAGTACATCAGTCGAGGAAAATGAGCAAACTACATAAATAAGTTTGATTTTTATATTATTTTTTTGTCTTGATAGATTGAACATAAACACCAATGAGTTGACTGATGAACATTATCACATAATTATTTCAGAAAGTATAAATAACGACACATAAAGATAGAATACTATTTACCGCAACACGTAAGTGTAAAAAAACCAAAACATTATTATTTGTTCCTTTTTTAGAATGTGCTTGTTCTATTTTTAAACAAAGAAAACAATCTGAAGTTGTCTTTATTTTTAAGTTATCGTGCTGTGATTTTACCAGTCCGGCCCATTTGGGAGTAGATGTTTCTCCATGTGGCCCCTGATCTAAAATGAGGTTGCCACCCCTGTTTTAATATATTTGGGCCACCAGTGTTGAAATAAGAACTAATGTAGCTTTATGTGTGCTTTCTTTTACTTGAAAGCATGTTAACTCAAGTGTATCAGTACTTGGTTTTGTTATTGTGCTGCTTTACTTTGTAATTTACCCAGTAAGGTAATAAAATGTTGAACTAATCCCGAGTTTATTAGTTTTTTTCAGTAAAGATGCTTTAAAACTGGCATGTTAAAAACAATGTAAAAAATGGTTTTATTAATCGAGATCAGTTGATATGAAAAAATTAATTGTGATCCTTTTTTTTTAGCCATGTCGCCCTGCCCTACTTCTAGGTTTTAGTTAAATTATTTTAACTTTTGTATTAGCATTTGTTTTTAATAGTTATTTTCATTCTGTGGAGAGCTTTGTCGACAACATTTGATTTCATATGAGAAACAAAAAAACAAGAAGAAAAGAGAGCGTGTGAGGTGATACTGTGACTGTATGCGATTGCGATACTCTGTCATGATATCATTAGATTTCAGCATGGGCTTTCTACTGTAATGTTGACAGAATGTCGCTTCAATGTAATGTTTTGCATTAGCCTGGAGCTGAGAGGTAATTAAGTCAGACAAGTATAGCAGGGCTTCATCTAATGGGGGCACTTTTTGTACAGTCACAAAGATTGACATTTAGTCGTACGCACTAGCCCACTACTTTATTAGAACACCTTTTTTTTAAATATCCCTACTTATTGGGGCACATTGGTGTGATGACGTACAGAAGTCAGTACATCCTTCAAATTTTATCGACAATTTCATTTAGGGACGTCACCATTTTTCCAGTCCAATTTCAAAACCTGATCTGATACTTTGGCAATATATTATAGAAATAAAAAAGTTTTATAGCAAGTTACTAAAATTAACACAATAAGACATTTTTATTAAGCTTATCTAATTACATTTTGAATTTGCCACTATTGCTGTAAATCAGATGATGTGTTACATTTGTGGTATTGACTGCGACATACGTTTTATTTAACAAAATAGCATTGCTAGTGCATAATAAGTAATTAGAGCTACTATTCGCTCCCATTTAAATCATTTGGGTTTTGCCCTCAGAGTCTTCCTGTATCCAGAAATGTACACCCTGACTTTGTAAATGATAACAAAAACAACCCAAAGTATTTACAAAATATATATTATGTAATATTAGGAACAAGAAAAAGATTGATCTAATCACCTTAGTATTGTTTATATACTGATGCTATACTAGGTATCAATAGTATCGACCTCTGGATTGATTACCCCTGCTTTACATTGAGTTTTTAGCGCTTAGTTTCTTGTGTCATCCTGCTCTGTGTGTGTGTGTGAGTGTTGCATGCTGAGCCATTCATTTTCCTCTGGTCATCCAATGATAATAATACTTGGAAGGAACTTCAGTTATTTTCTGCAATACTGGTGACGATTACCCTATTTTACGGGTTGTAGATGGTACCGGTATTTAAGCCGCACCCAACACATTTTTAGAAAAAAAAACATTGTTTTACATATATTGGCTGCATTGGACTATAAGCCGCAGATATATACCAGTACAATATATTTTATAAATGCTTATTTACATACCTTAATTGTTTCCAAACGGTGTCTGTAACACGGCAGTAAAACGGCTGTTCCAACAAAAAGTCATCGTCATGGACCCACTAGCTGCGGAAGCTGGCTCTCCAATCAGCTAAACCGACTCAACAACTTCACAGTGACGTTTTGGTGAAACAATACACAAATAATTACATTGTAAGTAAGTTAATAATACTAATAATACTAACACAGACACTTGTCAATGTGTTAGCATATTAGCTAACAGCGCTAGCTTGATTATATTACGATAACACGTACACATATGCATGAAAACATTCCTACACACATCACACATGAAGAGTACGAATTATTTTATTATTTTATTTGAATATTGTAAAACTTACAAACGTTGCTTGAAGTGAGTCATGAAGAATATTTTTGTGCGAAAACGCTATGGATGGCATGTTTTCCACTGGATTGCCAAGATATCTATGGGATGGAGGCATGGTCATCATGACGTTGTCACATTTTTTGCTATGCTGATATCATTTTTTTAAAAAGGGTCAAAAAAGTATACAGTACATACATTTAAAACAAACCTGTGTTATTAATTAGTAACAACATACATTTGGATATTATATCGTTTTGCTCCATTTTCAATAGTTGCTGCTTATTGTACAATGTACTTTGTTGATAATTTTTCAAGTGTCTACAGACTTTAGTGACTTTTTCTTTATTAAAAATGACTGGCAACAAATCTAGCATTTTGATCTGGTGTTATTATAGACTGTGCTTGTGTTTAGAGACTCTACTTCTCCTTTTCCTCGATGTACCTGACAAAAAGGCAAGCTGCAGCGTGCATGACGTCCCACTTGCTTTGCGCTGCTGATCCAGTCTGACTTTTCCTCCTTAATTGAAAGCTGCCATTGTTCTCTTAATATTTGCAAGTTTTGTATACCACTGTCCACGGGTATATCTGGGATATATTAAAGATACGTCCACATCACAGACATGCTGACAACACTCCAGACAATGATGTGCGTCTTGATTACTTCACCACATCCGATTTCAGGAGTGCTATTTTCGGAGATCAATGTCTTTTTTCGGCAGCCAAATTTCGGTGCATCACTTGTCAATAGTGCACAAATAACATGCTATATAAATCCATTCATACTTTAACAACCTGCTGGTGGTAATGTTTAATTTTTTATGTAATGTTTTGATTTGATGTTTATTTTTCCCATGATCACAAACACAACGTCAATGCCTGAAAGCGGATTGGCAGAGAATGAGCGAATATGTTTGCACAGGAGGCAAAACCTGTTAGAATTGTCTGTTATCCCAAGATTCTCAATAAAAGTTACAAATAGCGAGCGTCTGGCTTGTGACTTCTTCTGGAGGCTACAATGCACGATATTAATTTAATTAGTTTTCACTTTAGTTTTTTATTTTTAGGTTGGCGGCCATGACTTTGCCGTAGTGGTGCGCCACGTTTAGTCATTGTCACTACACAATCGGTAGGGGAAGATACGATCGGTCCACGCATGGGCGAAGACTACGTCATTTCCGTCAAGTTGTTTTACGGCAATAATTTTTGTACACGCCACCACTGTTAACATGTTAATTTTTTTTGTCATTTTAATTTGAATAACAGTATCATCTAAATCATGGGTGTCCAAATTTTTTTAAATATTTTTCCTTTTTTTAAAACCAATACAATATATTGTTGTTGTTTTTTTAACCTTTATGGCTTTCCTCAAGTTTGGTTCCCGGTACCCGGAAGGGTCTCAGTCATAAAAATGTTAGGAATAAGTCATAAATTATTTTTTCATTTAACGCTTGAATCTCGAGATCAACTTCAGGTCTGTCTGTCGTTATAACGTTTTTTTAAATTTTGTTTTTATGTTTATGCCCTTTATGTCAAAACCCTTATTTATATGGCAAACACACAAACTATGCAACATTTTCCCCCAAAACATTTCAAAGTGGAATATTTGATGTGAAGTAATTGGAACCTTAAATTGGTCAATAATTCATAACAATAAAAAAATAAAAAGAATAAGTGTTGAAAATAAGCCAAATTTCTATTTTTTTTTTTACTATTAACGCTTAAGTCTGTAGATCTGTTGATTATAAGATTTTATAACTTTTTCATTTTTTTTTGTTTGTTTGTTTGTTGCCCTTTTTGTGAAAGAAAACTTTGTTTCGCACAAAATATGCAATATTTTCCCCCCAAAATATTTCAAAGTGGAATTGTTCCAGTGAAGTAATTGGAGCCTTCAATAGGTCAATAACAGTCCGCATGGCAGCTTTGTGTTATTAATGTCAACATTGCCACTTTTTCTTGTTACATTTCACCTGTTTACTCTTTTATTACACTTTTTCATGTTTTACATTTTTATTGTAGTATTTGCAGAATGTGCCGGGGGCCGTTAACAAATTAGCTGGGGGCCACAAATGGCCCTCGGGCCGCACTTTGGACATGCCTGATCTAAAAGATCAAATACAAAACAAAACAAACGTCGCTTAAGAATACATTATTTATTTTGAAACCTAAACGACGTGCTCAGCAGCCTTAAATGGCAAAGAAATGTATCTTTTTTTACTACTTAATTTACATCAATTTACAATACCGATTATTTTAAAGTCTACTTTTTGTTAGGCCATAGATATTAATTTAAGTTACAAGAAGTGCCTAGTTATAAAAAAAATAAAAAATCTACATTTAAAAAAAGACATTCAAAGTATATTAAACAAACCTATAATGATGGGAGTCAGTGGCGCCCTTGTGTGTCATTCATTCCAATGACAGAAGAGTGAAAGTTGCTGAAAATGTGGCGATAATATTCGCTGATTCTTTTAAATCTACCTCTCAGCGGAGCTCATACTCCAACAGGCTCCTTCAGCTTCGTTCCCACAGTGTTCGATTCAAGAACTCCTTCATTCCGCACTCCATCCAGCTGTATAATCACTCGCCGTACAGCAATAGATATTTGTCTATTACCTGACCGCTTCTATGTTCGCTACCTCTCTTTGTTTATAATGTATCTTTTCTGCTGGATCTACTCTTTACTTTATGCTGCCCTTTTTTTGCTGCAGCTATTACATATACTGTTATGGTTATTGGGATTTGTTATGTATTGCATATATTATTTAAAAATATATAATATAATAGTATAATAGTATAGTATAATATATATATGTATTATATGCTGTATATATAATATGTACATATTACATATATGTTATATTTTATATTGCTACTATGGTACTTTTTTTTTCTACTTTATACCTACATTATCCTTGCCATCCTTACCCTTTCCATCCTTTGTATCTGAGCTACTGTGTGGAACAATTTCCCTTGTGGATCAATAACGTTTGTCTAAGTCTAAGTTCATGTTTATATTCTTGTTTGCTTTTACTCCTGAGTAAGCTAGTTTCATTATGCAAAACATTAATTAAACATTCAAATATCACAGGACATGACGTCGCAAGAGTCCGTCATAAAAAATTGCAAATCCAGGAAATGGCGTAGTCTTCGCGCATACGTGGACCGATTGTTTCTTCCCGTACAGATCGTGTCATGACAGTTACATTAAGGGGAAACCCTGGCCGGTTTTACTTCCAGTTCAAAGCACGAAACAGGGATAACGTTTTCAACCCGTAGCACCTGCAGTGAGCAATTTGTCCAAAAGATGGCGCCATAGCACAATCAATAACACACCTTTTCCATGTGATATGAAAGCTATTTGTTGAATACAAAACATTTTGGAAATTAGCACGGGAAAAAACTAACTAGCCACTCTGTTTTATAAGCTGGAGCGTTCAAAAAGTAGCGGTTAGTAGTCCGGAATATACCGTAGTATCTTAAAAACGCTTCGCACCGTGGGTACACGATCAAATTCGATTGTTCTGGCCAGACAGGCAACCTCCGAGGAATTCATGCAACTCCTCCAAATGTTTAACACGGTATAACTATGAGATGATTTATACATTGTAAACATGGAGCCCATTCAAAACCATTGGCGGGCCGTGCGTTTCCCACCTAGGCCTTCAGTGATGACTGTAATAATTACCTCTCAAAATACCATCATTTATGTCACCACATGACCATTGCTGGATAAATACTATACAGAAACACATTTACACCCCCTACTGCGCATTGAATCACATAAAACGGGTTATTTTCTGGCGCATTTAAAAATCAATAAACCCGCATCAGCAATTACAACATATCTTATGTGGTACGGTTAAAATTAAAATTGCAAACAACATATTAAAAGTAAAAAAATAAAGAAATAAAATATTTGAACTCACAATTTGTAGCACCCATTCGACGCCGTATAAGCCAGTGGTACTGCCCGTAGTCAGTTGATTCGAGTGGAAGTGGCGAGCATTTCTCCATTTCATCACCAACGCCGTCTCTCAAGATGTGGTTTCTCTTAAGTATCCTTCTTGAAAATGTTCTTGCAAATATATATCTGCCACCTAATCAACATGTCGCTCTCCTTTGTGAGTACCGGCAAGTGTTCTGTTGCTTTCTATGGCTCGTATGGCTCTTGTGCCACTTCCTGTTTTCGCAACTTGTGATTGGATACTCACTTGGGACTCCCAAGTTGAGTTTCCAATCACAGTGTTAGGCCAGCTAGAAGGCAACAACTCGTGATCTGATTGGTGTGGAGAATGCATATATTTTTCAGAGTTCTTTCTTTATCAATAGTCATGTTTAAAGCAGCTAATATTTTCCCATGTGCACACTTTGTTCTTGTATCTTATGTCCGCAAGTAAACTCTTGTGCTTTACCTTGAAGTCGTTGGAATGTGTATGGAGTATGATGTACTCCCTTTTTACCTTATCTGTATTAGAACAATGTTCTATAGTCAGGTCAGGTCTTATCCCTGCTACTGGTAAAATGTAACCCAGTACAACCTGCCGCATGGGTAGATGGGACCCGTCAGCCCAGTAAGGCGACCCATCTAGGAGAAGGTAAACTCCGATCCAAAACCGCCCCTGCCTTGTGGCATACCTTTCTAGGGGAAGGCTTCGGGAGTAAACCCTGAGAAAAAATCCGGAGATGGAGTCCCTAAGGTGGTCCACTGCTGGCTACAGCGGTGCACTGGCAACTCCTGCGACACTGTTGGTGCCAAATTGTACCAGCTCTTGCTGCTCCTTTGGATCCATCATCAGTGTGAAGAGGGGGGTCCTGCTGCATGGGCAACAGCTTGACCTCCATACAATTCTGCCCTGGCTTGCGCCCTGGAAAGGTCACTCCAGCCTCGTGTCATAGCGTGGAAACAACAACAGGAAGCAACAGTCTACCGGTTATAAGCTACAATGCTCGATTTGCGTAGAGCATAGCGCCAGGGGTTGCTTCCGACGGTGGGAGAGATCCTTGAATTTCATTGGACAGCTACTGCCCGCCTTAAGCTGGGCAGCCCCCAGCCAATTAGGTGCTGTCCCGCCACAGTCTGCCTTCCTCATTGGGTGCATGGGGATTAGTAAAAAACCGACAAGCAGACTGCAAGACTTGCACCAAGCAAGAAAAAAAGTATGAAAAACAGGTGCCCAGTCCTAAAAATGGGAAGCTGGAATGTCCGAACTATGACACCCGGACACTCAAACGATCTCCAAAACATCAGTGATGCTAGAAAAACGGCTGTCATTAACAAAGAGCTACTGAGACTCCAGGTAGACATAGCTGCATTGCAAGAGACCCGCCTAGCCGACTCGGGAACCCTCAGGGAGAAAGACTTTACCTTCTTCTGGCAAGGAAAGAGTGCCGGAGACCGCAGAGAGCATGGAGTTGGATTCGCTGTCAGAAACACCTTGTTAAAGATGGTTGAACCAGGAGACAAAGGATCCGAACGCCTGATGACACTCCACCTCCACACCTCTGATGTCCCAGTGACCCTAGTCTGCGCATATGCTCCCACTCTTATGTCTACAGCAAAAGTTAAGGATACATTTTATGCCAACATGAATGACGTCATCAAGAACATTCCCCCCAAGGAACATCTCATCATCCTTGGTGACTTCAATGCGAAAGTGGGTGCTGACCATGACTTATGGCCTTCCTGTCTTGGACACTTCGGAGTTGGCAAGGTCAATGACAATGGGCAACGGCTACTGGAGTTCTGTTCCTACCATAACCTTTGCGTGACCAACTCCTACTTTCAGACGAAACCACAGCACAAAGTGACATGGCGTCATCCCCGCTCAAAGCATTGGCATCAGCTAGACATGATCCTGATCCGACAAGCCAGCCTCAAGTGTGTGCTCGTTACTCGTAGTTACCACAGCGCAGACTGCGACACCGACCATTCACTTGTCTGTTGCACGATCAGGCTACAACCAAAAATGTTTCACAACTCCAAACAGAAAAGCAAGCCCCGCATTGATTCCACCAGCATGCATCTTCCAGAGAAAGTAGAAGAGTTTGCCAAGTCTCTCAACAACATCCTATCTGAAGAACACCAGCACTACTCCGCCTCCGAGAAATGGGGCCACCTCAGGGAGGCCATTCAGAAAACAGCCCTTGCGACTTTTGGGAGGAAGATCTTCAAAAACAACGACTGGTTTGTTGCAAAGTCCAGCGAGATGACCCCCGTCATTGAAGCAAAGCGTGCTGCCCTCGCTGAATACAAACGCTCCCCAAATGAGAAGTCCCTGCAAGCACAGAGAACTACAAGAAGCAAAGTGCAACAGACTGCAAGACATTGTGCCAATGAATACTGGCAACAACTCAGTGAATCCATCCAATCTGCAGCTACCTCAGGTAACATCAGGGTGATGTACGAGGGCATCAAGACTGCTCTGGGCCCAACACAGAGCAAAACAGCCCCCCTAAAGACCACCAGTGGGGAAGTTATCACTGACAAGGGCAAGCAGATGGACAGATGGGTAGAGCACTATTCAGAACTCTATTCCAGAGAGAACACTGTCGTCGCCTCAGCCCTTGATGCCATTGAACAGCTGCCCATCATTGAGGAATTAGATGCTGAACCAACACTTGCTGAACTTCACAAAGCGATCGACAGCTTAGCAACTGGCAAAGCACCTGGTACTGATGGCATCCCCCCAGACCTCATCAAGCGCTGTAAAGACACCCTCCTGCAGCCTTTGCATGATGTCCTCTGCCAGTGCTGGAAAGAGGGAGCCGTGCCGCAAGACATGAGAGATGCCAAGATTGTCACCCTTTACAAAAATAAGGGCGACAGGAGCGACTGTAACAATTACAGGGGCATCTCCCTCCTGAATATCGTAGGGAAACTCTATGCCCATGTCGTGCTTGTCCGCCTTCAGAAACTTGCTGAGCGCGTTTACCCGGAATCTCAATGCGGCTTTTGCGCCAAACGCTCTACAGTGGACATGATATTCTCTCTACGCCAACTTCAGGAGAAATGCAGGGAACAACAGAAGCCCCTGTACATATCCTTCATTGACCTGACCAAGGCTTTAGACCTGGTTAGCAGAGAAGGGCTCTTCAGCATCCTACCCAAGATTGGATGCCCTCCAAAGCTCCATAGTCTCATTAGATCTTTTCATGACGACATGAAGGCAACCATCCAGTATGAGGGTAGCATGTCCAACCCATTTGACATTAAGAGCGGAGTCAAGCAAAGTTGCGTCTACCCTTTTCGGCATATTCTTTGCCCTGCTCATCAAACATGCTTTTGGGACTGCAACAGAAGGGGTATATCTACGTACCAGATCTGACGGCCGACTTTTCAACCTAGCCCGTCTTAAAGCAAGGACCAAAGTCCGTGAGACAATCATCCGGGACATGCTCTTTGCTGATGATGCCGCCGTCATTTCGCACAGTGAACAAGAACTCCAGTGCCTTATGGACAGTTTCTCCCAGGCCTGCAAAGACTTTGGGCTTACCATCAGCCTAAAAAAGACCAATGTGCTGAGTCAGGAAGTGGACACTCCACCAGCCATCACAATCGATGAGTACCAACTCAAAGTCGTACACCAATTTACATACCTGGGATCCACCATCAGTGACAATCTGTCCCTCGATGGTGAGATCAACAAACGTATCGGCAAGGCTGCCACAACCCTAGGGCGCCTCACGACCCGCGTCTGGGAGAACCGGAAGCTGACAACTCCTACCAAGATGGCAGTGTACAACGCCTGCATTGTCAGCACTCTTCTCTACGGCAGCGAAAAATGGACAACATACTCCAAACAGGAGCGCAAACTGAACACCTTCCACATGCGCTGACTTCGCCGCATCCTCGGCATCCATTGGAGTGACAAGGTGACGAATGCCCAGGTCCTCGAACGCGCTGGTCTTCCTACCATGTTCACGCTTCTCAGACAACGCCGGCTGCGTTGGCTCGGCCATGTGTGCCGTATGGAGGATGGACGTATCCCAAAGGACATCCTGTATGGCGAACTTGCCTCTGGCAAGAGATCTGTTGGCCGGCCAAAACTGCGCTTCAAAGATGTCTGCAAGCGGGACATGAAAGCCCTGGACATCAACACTGAACATTGGGACGATGCAGCAGCTGACCGCAGCAAATGGCGCAGTGTCCTTCACAAACAGCTGAAGACTGGCGAGGAAAAGATCCATGCCACAGCCAATGAAAAAAGAACCAAGCAGAAGACACGCACTCCTTCAGTTGCGCCTTCCAGCTACCTCTGCAGTAAATGCGGCCGTGTTTGCCTCTCCCGCATCGGACTCATCAGCCACAGCAGGCGTTGTCGCTGAGTTTAAACTTGACCTCTGGACTGGCGCAGTTTCCATAGTCGTTACGACTGACGGAGGCCTGATGATGATTAGAACAATGAGGCTGTATTCCTTTCTGGGCGGGGTGGGGGCTGTTTTCGTACTAAATAAGCTGACTCTTTCCATTTGCTTTTTCTACCGCTTCTTGATGCCGCTATTAACGCATTGTAAGACTGGTCTCCTAAAGCTTTAGTAAAACTTGGTAATATTGCTATTCTGTCTTGATGGTCCTTCTTACATATATGTCATCCGAAAGAACTTGAGATTGACCAGTGACTTTTATTCCCTGAGAGGAAGACTGGTCAGACGCAACAATGCTATCGTAATTGTCTATCAACTGTATGTGCCCATTCACTTACAGTGCAAAGACGCCCGCATTGTTGATTCTGAAGGCCCCCGGGCAGATTTGGTACAGAATGGCAACATAAGCTAGCTGAATTCTGATTGGATACAAACTCTAACCTAAAAACAAGAGCACTGGAAGGAGCATAATATGACATGAAGAGAATATGAATATTTTTAGATATTTAGGGATCGTAAATTAAAAATTACTTTTATCTTTAATTAAGATCATGATTTCTGGTTATGCTAGACAGCAGAGAAGGCCTTGCTGGCCCTGACCGTACACCACTTTTCAAAACTTAGGACGATAAAGTTTAATATTTTGTTGAAAGGGTAATCCGTTAGATTTTGCAGTCATTTTGTCGTGAGTGTGGGACACGATTAACAGTGGAAAAGGGACAAAAGAGGAGCAGACATGGCTAAGTTATAATCATCATTTATAGTTCATGTTCATTTTCCTCATACTCATTCCAAGTACAGGTCTCTGGAGAACAGAACTGACGGACAGCATGACAGAACAAACACAGAACTGTTGAAATGAACTCTGGTGGAATCGTCCGATCTTTGTATCAGTACCGGACCATTGGACTATTCGATAATGCAACTTGTAAACACACAACACATGAATGTATCTTCATCACTGTTGTCATTCGCCTGTATAGACTTCTTGTTTGCCGCACTCACTCCAGTCATATTGGAAGGGGAAGGCAGTGATTCTCCAACCATTCTGCTCCTTTGTGCAGTTTTGGGCCAAGGTGGGCTACTCAGCCTTTGTATAAAAAAAAACTATAAAGGAACACATGTAAAAACAGGAAGGGGGCGAGGGGGGTGAAAAAAAGGAAAAAGATGCAGATTTGTTCATAAAATCTATGTCTAGCAACACTTAACAATTACGTCTTTTTGTGTCCTTTTAATGTTTTTATAAAAAAAAAAAAAAAAAGATTTAGGAGCTGTTATATTTTGCATCATCTATACAACAGGCTATAAAACACCACATTGTCACAGTTCAGAAAGCACATTAAGATGGGGTTGTACTGTATATAAACACAGAATAGGATCGGTGTGCGCGTGCATGGCTCCCACACGGTCACTTCTGAGCAAGCGCTCGCCTTTAGACTTCACAAGATGCAAAAAAAAAAAAAAAAAATCAAAAATCAAAGGCCTCCTCTTGTCTTACTGGCACAATGGACATGTTGTTCTTGTAAATGACACTGCAGTTTACTTGATCCGCTCACAGTCCCTTCTGCTCAACTGAGACACTTTGGCCGATTCTGTGGACATCCGTCAAGCACACTGTTCCCCATCCCCATCCCCCTACCCCGGCCCCGCTTCCCCTTGTGGGGTTTGCTGTCAGATGGTTTAGTCTCTCCTTCAAATCAAATGTTTGTTATGCATGGTGCCATATTCTTTAGAAGCAAAAGTCTAAACACCACAAACACAGGCAATTTAAAATGAAACCATTATTTCGGGAACCTCGGTTGGCAAAGTGCATCTGCCCTCCTCTGGCGGCCACAAACGAAGAAGTCGGATCATCCCGTTCTTGGTTCTTGGAGTCAAATCACAGATGGATTATGTTATTTGGTTGTCTTCAGTTTACAGACATTTTTCCATCCATAGTCTCGTTCCAGGCAGCCTTGCGTCTGCAGAAATATTTTCCGATTTTTTTCTTTTTACTTTTCAGAGCATTGTCTTTTTGGAAAAAAAATGACTAAATAAGGTTCAATTTTGTTATCATACTGTACACAATAGCTGTCTTTTCTTGAAATGTTCCAGATGGTCTGCCAAAGACCAGCACTTTGACAATCACACGTAGTATTCCTTGTCCTTGTTCTTCTTGTTCTTTGTTGAAGTCTTTGCGTTGTTCACCGCTTTCTCTTTGACGATAGAACCGTTTGACTGAGCAGAGTTGCTGATGTAGTTGCGGCTCTCGTCCACGTGGTAGGAACCCTCGTCTCGATTCCGGTACTTGTACATGGCATAGAGCAGGATGAGGATGCACAGAGCCGCCGCTGCTACGATGCCCACCACCATGCCCGTGGTGCTGCTGGACTCCCGGAAGACCTCGGAGGAGTCCGGGAAACCTTTTGGTCCAGCGCCCGTGGGATTGGCTGTATGGGAGACAAAGATAGGATGACTGCATGGCTCAGGATATCATCCGTAGTGCAAATATCTGACACGAGATGGCTGGCATGTGGTTGGCACTGTTTTGAAATAAGTGTATACTTTACTATTTGATATAATGTCTTGCAATGTACATTTTCTTGCGTTTGGATCATTTCAGACAGCATGAATGCATCGCAGTGCGGTGCGCCTCCCTGCAAACCGATAATTGGTTTTGCTGGTATTGGACTAATATCCAATATCAATATCTGATTGGAACACCCCCATTCAATTCCATACATATACTTTTAAATCCTTAGCATCCCGAGTTAGGTATAATAGAAATATTGTCAATTGGGAAAACGATGCAGTAGAAATGCAAGAAAGATCAAAGTTTGTCTGAACTGTATCGTTACTACACTGCCATTTGAAATAGTTTAATGGCTCCTTTTCATCTTAAACAAATGAGTTTTTGTGCAGGCTAGAAAGTCAAAAAATACAATCTTTATAGAAACCTCTTGCAAACTATGTTTTAAACCCTTGGACTGCCATAAAACCGTATGTTACTTATTACTAAACACACGATGTCGTTTCCGAGTAGCATTGCTTACTTTTTTTTGTGCCAATTTTGCCTTTTTACACCTCAGAGTCATTAAACTTGGTACATGACGCATGCTACCATTAGCGTCTTCACTTTTTTCACTAATTTTGCAACCGTTTATCCCAGAATCATACAACTCGGTATGTGACACATGCCAAATGTTACCATGCTAACTTATTTTTTTGTGTGCCAATTTTGCCCCTGTACATTTTGCCCCATGCTATATGCTAACTGTTAGCATGTTAATTTTAACATTGTAGCTTGCTAATATTAGCATACTAACTGTTTTTTTCCCCAATTTTGCCTTTGTACATCTCAGAGTCATTAAATTTGGTACATGACATATGCTGACTGTTAGCATGCTACCATGCTAACATTGGCTTCTTCACTTTTTTCACAAATTTTTCAACCGTTTATCATAAAACTTGATACGCGACACACGCCAACAGTTAGCATGCTAACTTTTTTTTGTGTGCCAATTTTGCTCCTGTACACCTCAGTCATTAAACTTGGTACATGCTAACTTTTTTTTCTTCCAATTTTGCCTTAGTACATCTGAGAGTCATTAAACTTGATACATGACGTACATAACTGAATAGCATGTTAACTTTCACTTCGGTATTATTTTAAAAATATATTCTCCATGAAATGAATGTGCATGCCAACTTCCCTTTCTAATCTACAGTATATTCCTGCAGTACACTATCCAGATAATGATGTTGATTGGAAATGTTCACAAATGGCAGCATGAAGGTGAGATACTGGGGAAGGAGAATAAGATGTGTTAAATTTAGTCGAAAAGCTGGCAATAATGATGTGTTAATGATTGAGAAGGAAGCCCAGTATAAGCTCACAGCTCATTAGGAGTTTTACAGCACCGTCATGAATGAGCAGACATGAGCAGCGTTTATTTCCAACATCTGCTATAAATGTAAGCAGGATGACTCAATGAGGAAAACAATTTGTCAATAGACTCAGCAGATTTTTTTGTTTGTTTGCCGAAAAGGCTGTCCGCTTCCCTTTTGAAACGTTGCCGCTCAATGAGGCATATTTTGAAAACACGTCAGCCCCCCTGATATTATTCAGCGCTCCTGGCACATCTCACTGCGTGTTTTGTTGCAGTCATCAGTTCTGCTTAAGTCTGTCTTTGTTGCATCGGAGGAATCCAAACACACCACATTTGGAAATGAAAGCAGCCTGGTTCTGCAGGATTGGGCTATAATTGAGGGATTGACGTCTTAAATTCAGGTTGTAGTTACAATAAAGTACACAAACCAGTCGGAAACCCTCGAACTGCCAGTCGGAATTATTCAGTTACGGCAGTGCTTCTCAACCCTCATAAAAAGAAAATATTTCTCACCATGACTATAATTAGTATACTTTGTCTATAAAATTGCTATAACTATACCTCCGCATAACATTGTAAATGTATTAACAATAAAGGAAACCGCACACCAGCCTTTCATCGTCGCCCAGCGTGGTTACAGCGAAGCCAATGCGTTCCAGCGCCAGAACGTAGCTACCTGTTTCTGTACAGTAAGCCTACACGTCTATAGCTCTATGGGCATTTTGCTCTCTCCGTGTTTCTCCTCCTCTGTGCTCATCGTCTTGTGTCCTGTGTCACCATACAGCAGTGTTCCTCCGTTTCTTGGTTTCGAGCTGTGTGTCTCGTCTCCCCAAATTCCCTCTGGTTCCCTGGCTGCCTTCCTGGATCTCGACCTCTCGCCTGGACACGGACCTTGACGACTCGCTCCTGCCCCTGACTTCCTGCCTGTCCCTGAACCTCCCTCCCTGGACTTCCGCACCTCGCTCTACACACACCTTCAACAACTCCTGGTAACACTCCTCACATAATCACTACACATAGTCACACCATACATATTTTGGTTTAAATACACACGTCACACACTTGTATTAATAAATACGCCTAGAGCTGCCGTCTCCTTTCCCCACTGTACATAACAATATTATTCACATTTGATCATGTACTATACTGCGAAATCATGTGTATATTTTCACTGTGGAATCCGAGTTATATTCTTTTAAATGTATATAAAAAGTGACACATTTTTATTCAAGGAGTGTGAATTTAGATGGTACTAAATTATTTAGCATTGGTGTTTTCAATACATTATTAACAGCATTTCTGGATTTTTTTATTTAAAATATGTTGAATAATTGCACAAACACATTATTTGTTCATTTTTATTATTTTTAAAAAGCTATTTGCTATTTATTATCAAATGTATTTTTAAAAAGTTATTCAACAACCATATCTACTTTCCAAACCTTTCTTATTCATTCTCACTTCAGATTAAAAATCTTGTTATATTACAGCCGTCTGGTATTTGTGTAAAACTAAATATTTATTTATTTATTTATTAAATTTCGATCATTCATGAGTGAGATCGGAAATACCAACACTGATCACTTGTATTAAATTGATCTATTGATTTATGGTTAGTGCTATTTACAGTTTAAAAACCATCAACACAATATTTAAAGTACTTCCCTATTCTCTTTTAGCATACAAAACAAAGTTAGTAGTACACAATAAATAAACAAAAGCAAAAACTACTACCAATTACTTTTTTAAACACTTTGCCCTCACTCTCTATTGGATGCTGCCCTTTTTTTTTTTGCTGCAGCTGTTACATATACTGTAATATTGTACATGGTAATTGGGATTTGTTATATATTTTATATATTATATAAATATATTATATAATATAATATATCAGTATATATTATATACTGTATATAATATGTAAATATATATATATATATATGTTATATTTTATATTGCTACTATGGTACATTTTTTGTCTACTTTATACCTGCATTATCCTTTCCATCCTTACCCTTTCCAACCTTTGTAACTGAGCTACTGTGTGGAACAATTTCCCTTGTGGATCAATAACGTTTGTCTAAGTCTAAGTCTAGTCCTCCTATGTCCATGGAATTATTCTGGGTTTGTAACTATTAACAACAAATATTAAGAAAAACCACTAAAAATATCAGCTAAATAACTGGTAATAATTGGTATTGACTCTACCAATTTATGGATCGATCCATCCTCTATGTGTCGGGTACTGACTGTGACAATGCTGACACAACAACAGTTGTTATATTATCCTCTCTATATTAATCTACTTGTTAATTTCCTGTTGACAGCTGCTTACTTTCTGCTATAAAGCGCTTCCACCTACACTTCTTAAACTCAAACTAGCCTAGGGTGGCGTGGCTCAGCTGGTAGAGCGGCCGTGCCAGCAATTTGAGGGTTCCAGGTTCGATTCCCGCTTCCGCCATCCTATTTACTGCCGTTGTGTCCTTGGGCAAGACACTTTACCCACCTGCTCCCAATGCCACCCACACTGGTTCAAATGTAACTTAAAGAAATAATGGGTTTCACTATGTAAAGAGCTTTGAGTCTCTAGAGAAAAAGCTCTATATAAATGTAATTCACTTCATTTTGGTTAGCTTAGCTATAAGCATGCCTGCTCTCGGTATGTAACATGTTTAACTTCGTCCCCCAGTGATAATGTTATTTGAAATACCGAGAAATGTACTCGATTTGCTGTAATGGAGATGATTATTATTAACTTAGGGGAGCGCCTCCACACTGTGTATGGAGACACATAATTAGCGGCAGGCAGCTTGTCAGTCAAGAGACTAAAAACAAATAATTGCCAGAGAGAGGGGATCCGCGTTTTAGGCCGGCATTAAAATTCATTCTTCGGCAATGGCAATTACGTATTTTTCATGTAAATTGGCCGATCGATCGGCACATTCCTAAAAAAAAAAAAAAATGCAATTGCAACATTAGGCATTTTTTTCCAGAAATTCTCATGGATATAGTGCAGGGATCCCCAAACTACGGCCCGCAGGCAGGATCTGGCCCACCAGCGTCCAAAATCCGGCCCGTGGGAAGTCCCAAGTTAAAAAAAAAAATATATATATATATATATATATTTGTTAAAATTATTATTATTATTATTTTTATTATAATTTTAAAAAAGTTGTTTTTTTTATCCATTTTCTCCCGCCTGTTACTCTCGGTGTCTCCTAGCCGCTCAGGCAAATCATATTGTCTAAAAATGCATTTTCCCATCGATAACGTGACATCATCAAGCTTGGAATATATATATATACCTGTATATATATATATATATAACCTGTATATATATATATATATATATATATATATATATATATATATATATATATATATATATATATATATATATATATATATATATATATATATATATATATATATATATATATAGTCGCGATTTCTGTGGTTCATCCATTATACAGTGCACAATACCCGGGTAGAGCGGAATATACGTTAGGTCAGGAAAAAACACAAGAGGCTATGTCATCCCTACAAGCCTGTCTCGCAGGTTTCCCTGTGCCATCAGGGGATTTTAGAGCAGGGAAACCTGGGAAACAGGCTTGCAGGGATGATATAGCCTCTTGTGTTTTTTCCTGACGTAACATATATATATATGTATATATATATATATATATATATATATATATATATATATATATATATATATATATATATACAGCCTGGCCTCAGGCCAAAAATTGTTCACCCAATGCGGCCCCCGAGTCAAAAAGTTTGGGGAGTCATGGTATATTGTCATGGGTATAGAGCCAAACATGTAGGAGGTTATCTCCAGTATGAAGGCGTACTATGGTGCAAATGCAAATGTTATTATTTTTTTCCTTCAGAGTGACAGTCAAGTTAATATCATCTCAGAGAGAAACAAATCATCATGTCTGCAATGTCATTATTTCATGGTGTCCACACAATAGCAAGACTTACTGTATGTCAACCGTTTCGCTTTAATTAGTCATCCATCGTAAACAGCTCTGCTGTTGACCAATTTAAAGTCTCTCAGTTTGAGTGTTGAGGCAAACATCGCTTTGACTGGTGCAATATTATCTAATGACAGACAGAGGACGGATGCGTCTATTTCAGGCAGCGCTCATCTCTGCTAAAGTGAAAACTGTAAAAGGACATAGGGTCTCTCAGGTTGTCTGTGGGGAGTGGAGCTGCCTCCCTTGTTCATTGACATGTTTTCCACAATGGTTAGTCTGATCAGTGGTCAAAGTAATCTTCCCATGCCAGAAGACATTCAAGGACGAGCGGAGAGATCCTCTGGGGGATAGAGTGTGACTGAGTGTTGAAACAGATTAGTTCTGCTTTTGACATGCCCACTTATCCCCGGGGACCGGTGTGAAGAATGCTCGCAGTTTGTGGGCAAAAGCCACTGCTTGACAAAGCCAGCGGGGATGGGAATCTCACAACAATTCACGATTCGATTCCAATTCTTGGGGTGACGATCCAATTCAGAGTTGATTGAGCACGATCCTTGATTGAAAAAGATTCTTGCAATATATTGTTTGGTATAAAAATTATAATACAACTTTTTCAAAATAGGTCACAGGTTGTAAAATTTCCTCTTGGCTGCCGACATATGACGTATATGAGCAGTGGGTAAGCGCCAGAGGTGGGACCAAGTCATTGCTTTGCAAGTCACAAGTAAGTCTCAAGTCTTTGCCCTCAAGTCTCGAGTCAAGTCCCGAGTCAAGACAGGCAAGTCCCGAGTCAAGTCCAAAGTCAAGACTGGAAAGTCTCAAGTCAAGTCCCAAGTCCTGCATTTTGAATTTCGAGTCCTTTCAAGTCCTTTTAACCACAGACTAATATATTTACACAGATTGTGTATGCTTTTAAAACGCTGTATTTATTTATTAAAACAAGTGCATTTGAAATTGCAGGAAAAAAAATAGTGCTGACATTGCACTTCATAATAGCACTATTATCCAGTCATTTTAAACGTTTAACTCATTCCTTTACAGAATGAACACATTTGAAAAAACAAGTGCAACTGTACTTATTTGCACAAAAGTGTTAACAATGTATTTCCATGGCATATTGCATTGTAACTAGTTCCACAGCAGTTTCTATCCTGTTCTTACCTTATCTCATTGATCTCATCTCATACTGTCTGTGTGTTGATGTGTGCGTACATATGAAAAACATAACAAAAACATGAACAAAACAATGAACAGAGTTGTACTTTTTAGATGTCAGGGCCCTATGCAATATGTTCACATATTCTTAATATAGTATACATTTTAACTGACCTTTATTTGACTATGTTTGTCTTTTTGTAGGTGGCTAAAATACGCGGTGCTGCTGACCGCCGTCTAACGTTACGTTACTGTGTGTGATACATTGAGTAACGTAACGTTATGTGTAGGTACCTCATGCAACCCTGCTTAAAAATAATCACTTGACAAAAAGTATGAATAAGGTAGCGAACTGCAGTGGACGCAACAGATTGCCGTGTTTGCAATGACGTTATAACCATAGACATCTTATAAGTAGACGCAGCATTGGCTGCTGTAACACGGGCAATTTGGCCGCCATCTTGAAGTGGTGATGAGGAGCCGGCGAACAGCCTAAACTGACAGTTGACAGGTAGAAAACAAAGATGGTGTTCAGCGTTTTCCTACTCATATGAGCGGACTGTTGAAAATAGGAATCGGGTGATTACTTTTCACAAGTAAGATTTAACATTAATGTACTATTGGTTGTATTTTATGAAAATAATATTACCACAGAGTTGAGAAGGAGCAAAGATCTTTAATATTTGTATGTGAAAATCACAAAGAAATCTTCTGGGGGAGTATGACCCCCTACAGGGGTTTGGTTTACAAACTTTCAGCCCCACCTAAAACAAAATTCACCAGCCGCCACTGATTATGATGCATTCTCATTTTAGGCAAAATATAAGACAATACTTTCTTAACAGTATAATTGTAACCAGGAATAAGTCTTCAAGTAACAATATTCAAAAACTAACATTGTTGAGTAAGACAGAATTTGGTTTTATTCTGAATCCAGTGAAACAGATTGGTGGTTTTAACTGATATAATGACTTCCAGGTGTTTATATATGTTTATGTTGAAGTATTTGGCAGACGCTTGTATCCAAAGCGACATACATAAAAAATACATATAAAACAATCAGTGTAAACATGATCATTTAAGGGAAGAATGTAATACAAAATATCAACACAAAGTGTCAGTCTATAAGATATATAGATATCTAATGTATTCATACATTGTTTATGTAGGATATACGCATGTATATATAACCTAATCATATTGTTTCTTCAATTTAAAAATAGCTGACCGTTTTTTTCCCCTTTCTCTGGGATTATATTCCCAGTTTTGATCTCGGACGTCTGGTCACTTATGGCATATAAGAATATTATATTACTGTTAAGCAAACTATGAATAATAAAACACTCCAAAACATGTGTCCTTTATCATAGCTACACATATAACAAAAAAGAGCGTGAAAATGAGTGGTATTCAGTGAGGTAAAATTAATTAAATGCGCTGACAGTTCATTGCTCCTGCCCAATGAATTGCACTAGTGGAGCGGATCACCACTCCAAGATGGCGGCCCCGCGTCTCGTCTGCGCCTGTAGGCAGTAGCGCGCGATGCTGCGTACCCTTATAAGATGTCTATGGTTATAACGTTAGCAGTGAGTTTACAGCCTCACTGATTTAACTACACAGCAAATAAAAGTCACGTTACTTAGCCAATAAACGTTAGCTTACATTCAAAACTTACCCTTCTTTGTGCATCTTCAAATGTCGAACGAAGTTGGAAGTTGTTACATCTCCGTCTATAATATTCGAACTGCATGATTTGCATAGGGCAATTCGTTTTTTGTTGACCAAGTCGTAGTTTTAATACCCGAACGAAATTAACTTTGGCATAATTGTTTCTCACTGCCGCATTGTTCTACAATTCTTCTTCATTGGTTGTCCTGCAATTTGATTGGATGAGAGCTGTGTGATGAAAACAGCGCAGATCTAATTTGATTGGCTGTTGTACTGAGAGTATACCAGCTGACAGGAACAACACGCTGATAGACACAGACGAAGAAAATGAAAAATACGGAGCGGCGCGCTTCCAAATAACTTTTTAATCTTTGGGTTTTGGGGAAAGTAGCAAGTCATGTCAAGTCAAAAGGCTCAAGTCCAAGTGAAGTCACAAGTCATTGATGTTAAAGTCTAAGTCGAGTTGCAAGTCTCTTTACATTTTGTCAAGTCGAGTCCAAAGTCATCAAATTCATGACTCGAGTCTGACTCGAGTCCAAGTCATGTGACTCGAGTCCACACCTCTGGTAAGCGCAGACATGGCCTACTAAAGAAAAATGTGATGGACTGGTAAAATTACGGCACGATAACTTAAAAATAAAGGCAACTTCAGATTTTTTTCTTTGTTTAAAAATAAAACAAGCACATTCTGAAATTGTACATATCATAATGTTGTTTTTTTTTTTTAATTACCTGTTGTGGTTAATAGTATTCTATCTTTATTTGTCGTTATTTATATTTTCTGAATACATTATGTGATAATGTTCATCAGTCAACTCATTGTTGTTAATTTTCAATCTATCAAGATACAATGATATCAAAATCAAATTACAGTATGTTATTTATGTAGTTTGATCATTTTCCTCGATTGTTGTACTAATATCATGTGGTTTATTTTGTACATATGTAGCATCATCTACAAAGATACAAATAACTGCTATTGCGACATCCAGTGGACACATTAAGAACAGCAGTTTCTTTCATTCAAAAATGTCAGGTTAATTTTTATACTTAGCAAACTCATCCTGCGGGCCGGATGAAACCTGTTCCGGCCCTCGGGCCGTACATTTGACACACCTGAATTAGATTGATGTTGTTTGGAAGTCATGTGATCTACTGCTATTAATTATCGTTGTCTACGAATACACATAACATTTTAATTTTGTATTAATGCCATTGTGTATACAAAAAAATAAAAATGTGTCAAAATACGGGTCTCTGGAGGTTTTTCCTCCACCAGTTTGTGCTAGCATCATGTCACGTAATTAAAGTGACTTCTTCAGAACATCCTGACACTTATCAAACGGGTAGCTTATGTTATATATTAAAAAATATTGACTTATTTCAGATTCTATATATTTAATATGTATGCTTGTACCCGTGTGTTCTTCTTCTGTAACTAATGTAATAAAGAGCGGCGTGTTGGACCTCCACTGAGATTGTCGAATTGACAACGCCTACATCCATCCATCCATCCATTTTCTACCGCTTGTCCCGTTCGGGGTCGCGTTGGGTGCTGGAGCCTATCTCAGCCTACATGCCTGGTTTCCAATCACATAATCTAGGTGTGTTAATCTGATTATTCAAAAGCCAAAACATGATTAGATTAAGGGGTTTAATGTGTTAAAGAAATCCGATTTTGAGCCAAATTATTTGAGACTAAAGCCTTTTGTTGGTATTTTAATCCAAATTGGACTTCTGAAATAAAATACCTTTTGCAAGATATTCTTATTTATTGAGATGCACCTGTATATGAAATTACATTATGCAGAGATGAGTACCTTGTGCAGAAATTGATATGTGATTTAAATATTAACGTATATCATACATGCAGGTCGGCTTTTTGTTATGAATTTTGTTCGGATGTTTTGTAAGTAGCCTAAATAAATGTGGTTGTGTCGTTTATACTTTACACTTCAATTGACTAAATGATTTAGACATTTTGCCAATTAAAACTAAATCAATTTAAAGCTGAAATACTTTTTTGCCTATAAAAATTGTGACTAAAACAACATTGTAACCTACGACCGTTGTATCTGAGACTTTTGCAGGACTGCACATTGAGGAGGATAGTTGCTCAAGTCTCAGTATTGTTCCATCCTCCTAAATCTGGCAACTGGCTTGCAGCAGACTGCTTCTTTCACTCTCTTGGATCCTAAATCAATTAATGGGGTCTTTTGTCTGGACAAGTGCTTCTTTCTTCTGTTTGTCTTTGTTCCTATTCTTAGCCAAGCTCGACAGCAAGGATCCCCTTACTTTTTGATATAGGTGGTATTCTTTATGTCTTTGTAAACCTGAGTATTACCTCTTTAATTCAGGCACAATATCCCACATTTGCCGCTCTCAGCATTTTTAACAATCAATGTATTCAAATGCCATGTTATTCGCAATAAAAGACAGTATTTTGCCCTAGAAAACAGTCTGAATAAAAAGTGTGTCTTATATCTGAGGTCCCAAGGGACTTCACCACATAGAGACAGAGCTTGTCTTCCAGTCACTCACACACACACACACACACACACACCAGTGACACAGAAAGAAGCAGCCAGCCCCGACACCCTGGAAAAAAAGTGTCTCAAAGGTTTGGCATGTTAGTTAAAGGAATTATGATGCATATTTTAAGATAATGGTTATTATTGAAGTGGAGTCATCAAAAATGTTTATACAGGTAAGAAATACTGGATGATTATTAAAATATGATAAAGTTTCACTTTGTATTGACACGCGATTCTAAAAAAATAATAATATTTTTTTCCTTCTTGAAAAGGAGGGCTTGTCTTATATTCGGGTCAATACGACACAGTAAACAAATTGAACTGATTCACTTGGCCAGCTTCCCAACAAATGTGTTCATCAGCATTAAAATATAATCAAATATTCACATGCAATTCCCCTACAAATACCAACTACATGCACACTTCAGTTAGATTTTTTTAAATTATATTTTTTAAACCCAATCACAAAAATGTTAGGTTAGTGTCAAGGCTTAAACATGCCAAAGTGTTATGATACTCCCAGTGCGATCCCTTTCGGCTGACTTTTTTGCTGAGGATGGTCCCCATGCACAGGTGACCGAAAGTTTTAATGAATTGAATGCACAATAGGTTGTTTGGAAGACTGCAACAGTGCAGAACATTTGCATGCAAACTGTTGATTACATGCATTATGTGCTTAGTAGCTATGTGCACTCTGCAGATAATTACTTAAGTGTGTTTTGCAGTCGAACAAGTGTTACTACTGTACATATTTGCCCATGCCCCTCTTCAACTTATTCAGGGGTCAGACCGCCCACCTAAGCGAGCTTCGTTTCCTCTGGTTACAGAGCAACATGTATATTAAAAAAAAAAAGATTGTTGTCGCTGAACGCCAATGATCAAGATGTTGTATTCTCTACTACACAGGAAGTTCAATATCTAGTCAAAGACAGCTGTGAATGTTCCCTGTCTGCATTTTGGCAGATAATATCTATGTTTACATGCGGCACATTTATGTACTTTGATCTAAAACTCGGTGGCTTGGCATTCCAATACCATGGTTTACACAAACACTAAATAAGTTGATCCGATAAGTTGGTCCTCCCTCCTCTTGTTTCTCTCTTTCCGATCTTTTACGTGCCATTTAGAGACCCATCAGCCCTCCTGCCCTGTCTACACCTTGTCAAATTGTATCTTTGATTCTTGGATGGGCTGACCCTAAACTAATGTTGTTGTACTTAACGTGCAATGACAAATAAAGCATACTATCTTATCTTCTGCTATACGCCGTGTTGACTACACGGCCTCAGCTCATTGGCTTTGTTTGATTGATTGAGAAGTTTATTGACATCTTAAAGAATTGAATCCATGTAATGCTTTAAAAAGGCAAATAGATGGCACAAAAAGACAAAAGGCTTGTTTCCATTGTGGGCTCTTTGTACTCCACACATTTAATTGTCTCCTCTCTGGTGCCGTGTCTGTTTATGTAAAACCGTCAAATCTAAACTCCAATCATCCCAGAACAAGCTAGGCAGATTACTTCTAGACCTCCACCTCAGATCCCACCTCACTCCTACCCACTTCTCCAAAGTGGGCTGGCTCAGGGTGGAGGACAGAGTAAAACAACTTGCACTGAGCCTAGTCTATAAAATCCGCTACACCTCCCTGATACCGAAGTACATGTCAAACTAATTCCTTAACGTAAATGACCGCCATAACCACAACACCAGGGGGAGCTCCACTAACCACGTTAAACCCAGATTCCGATCTAACAAAGGTCTTAACTCATTCTCTTTCTATGCCACATCAATGTGGAATGCGCTTCCAACAGGTATAAAAGAAAGGGCATCTCTATCCTCCTTCAAAACCGCAATAAAAGTACACTTCCAGGCAGCTACAACCCTAAACTAACACCCTCCCCGGATTGTTAATAATCAAATGTAAACAATCAAATGCAGATACTTTTTCTTATGCCTTCTGATCCCTCTCTCTCTCTCTCTCTCTCTCTCTCTCTCTCTCTCTCTCTCTCTCTCTCTCTCTCTCTCCCTATGTCCACTACTTGCTGTACATATCCTACCAAGTCAGACCTACACTGTTCCAATATCCATATCTCTGTTCTCAATTGTTGATGACTGATGATAACAAACCTAATCCCCCCCCCACACCCCGGATTGTAAATAATGTAAATAATATATCTGATAGTATATATCTGTATCATGAATCAATTTAAGTGGAGCCCGACTTAAACAAGTTGAAAAACGTATTCGGGTGTTACCATTTAGTGGTCAATTGTACGGAATATGTACTTCACTGTGCAACCTACTAATACAAGTCTCAATCAATCAATCAATCAATGTTTATGTACATCAGCTTACCGGTTAAGGTGCTATCTTCCTGATAAACCTCGGAGTTGTTGCCATTTTAATAACATTTTCCTCCTCCAAATAACAATTCACGCCAATGCAAGACATATTGACAATGAACGATCTCCCATAGAGTAATCCACTTTTACCGTTTTTACCTTTAGCTTTGTACTACGAAGCTTTCAAACTTGTCCAGCAATTTTTGATTTGGTCGTTGGTTCGGTGAATTCCATTTTTATGAACTTGTATTGTATAACTCGATGTTTCGAGCCCTTCGATCCTGAGTTCTCTTAAAGGTGTTATATTATACTTTTTTTCTGCATTTAAAACACTTCCTTGTTGACTACATAACATGTAATCATGGTTCTTTGGTCAAAATGTTGCAGGAATTATGTTTTACAGAATATATTCAAGCTGCTTCCAGACCGTCTCTTCAGATTGCGCCGTTTTGTGGGCGGTCTTATTTACGTGCCTCCACTTTGACTGCGTCTTCTCCCTGCCCACTGTGTTGTAGTTTTTTTATGCTTCTATAGTGAGTCTACTGACAGATATAAGTTTGAATCATACGCAACTTTGTATTAGAAATGGCAACAACAGAGGATGCATGTCCCATTGGCACATTAGTTTTTTGAGTTTTTTCTTGCCCGGATGTGGGATCTGAGCCGAGGAAGTCGTTGTGGCTTGTGCAACTCTTTGAGACACTTGCGATTAAGGGCTATATAAATACACTTTGATTGATTGATTGATTGATGTGCATGTACTAGGAAGTCTGGCCCACAACAAGAGGATAGAGAAAAAGAAGGAGCTTATTGACTACAGCGCGGACTACAATGACGGACGCACGCAATGCACTCTGGGTACATTTATACTATATATGGATAATCCGATGTTGGTTTTCCCAATTTGTGATGTCACCATCCATCCATCCATCCATTTTCTACCGCTTATTCCCTTTGGGGTCACGGGGGGCGCTGGAGCCTATCTCAGCTACAATTGGGCGGAAGGCGGGGTACACCCTGGACAAGTCGCCACCTCATCGCAGGGCCAACACAGATAGACGGACAACATTCACACTCACATTCACACACTAGGGCCAATTTAGTGTTGCCAATCAACTTATCCCCAGGTGCATGTCTTTGGAGGTGGGAGGAAGCCGAAGTACCCGTAGGGAACCCACGCAGTCACGGGGAGAACATGCAAACTCCACACAGAAAGATCCCGAGGCCGGGATTGAACTCACGACTACTCAGGACCTTCGTATTGTGAGGCAGACGCACTAACCCCTCTTCCACCGTGCTGCCGTGATGTCACCAATTGTGCAAATTCCAAACAGCTTGTTTGGCGAAAGTAGAAAGGAAGGCAAAATTATTTATAAATATCTACGCAATGCCTCCATGGTTTAGTTTAACATTTTCGGGACTCATGCAGATCCCAAATACACAACAGCAGGTACCAATAGGCAAGAAAAGTTGTTTTTGCACAATAGGGCCCTTTTAAGGTTTCTAAAAACAAACCTGCTTGGTGTAACATCCGGCTGCCACTAAGGCCCTGTTCACACTGCAGGTCAATTTTAATTTTTTTGCCCAAATGCGACCTGCATCTGATTTTTTCGTGTCCATGTGAACAGTGCAATTCCGAATTTTTCATATCCGACCCAGGCCTCTTTCGAGTGTAGATATAAATCAAATATATATGCGATGCGTCCTCAATGTGAGGTCGCATTCATCCTATCAGAACGTAATCTAAAAGCGATATGCGTCATAATTATTCGACAAAATAGACGGTTAGAAAATAGTTAAATAGTTAACATAGTTGACAACGGAGCAGAAAAAAATGTCAAAATAATGTGTTTTAGGAACTCACGTGAAATCACCACTGCTCCTGTCTTCGACTGCTCGCCCACAGACTTGCTTTTCAAGCAGACATCGAAGCAAATTATCTCGTAAAACTGCTGGAGCCAAAATACCTGCCCTCTTCCTTCTTAATCTTCCACGCACAAATCACATACAGTACATACGTAAACATGGCAGTGCGTGCAATGTCTTGACATCATGTCCGCATGCAGGTCAGATTGCATTGACATTAAAAATATATATTTTTTCTGCTATGTGAACAGGCACTAAAAATATCAAGTTTGACCAAAAATACCAATTGGACATCCAACCCTGCAGTGTGAATGTAGCCTAAGGTACTGTTTACACTGGAAAGCAAATAAGTATTTTTCGCGAATCTAAGCGCTCCAAAGTTCAGTAAATCTGATATTTTTGCATTAAATTTGGGCCTCCTCAGTAAGTAGTCCGAATCCGTTTGGAATCTGATTTTTTCAAATGTGACTGCAGTCTAAACGACAACGCAAACTTTTTGCGACTTTTAGGTCGAGCTACATCATAAATGTGCGCAGGAATGTTTTTTTTTTATCATCTGCCTACTTTCTTTAGACAATGGCCACGGCACAAACCCACCAACATGCAGATATGTGGCGCCTATGTTTTCTTGTGTAATAGCGACTACCTTGTTCATTTACTGAATCCGTCTTTTGTTTTCACTTTATCGAACGGGGGGGGGGGGACGGGACGGCGTGGCGAAGTTGGGAGAGTGGCCGTACCAGCAATCTGAGGGTTACTTCTACCATCCTAGTCACGTCCGTTGTGTCCTTGAGCAAGACACTTCACCCTTGCTACTGATGGGTCTGGTTAGTGCCGTGCATGGCAGCTCCCGCCATCAGTGTGTGAATGTGTGTGTGTGAATGGGTGAATGTGGAAAATAGTGTCAAAGCGCTTTGAGTTCCTTAAAAAGGTAGAAAAGCGCTATACAAGTACGACCCATTTACCATTTACCATTCACTTTATCGAACTGCGCATGCAAGTAAAGTTGAGGCCACATTAGAGCCTGTGCGTGTTTATACTGGAGTCTGACAAAAATCAGACTTGTAAACTAAAAAGTTAGCCGAAAAAAACATGATTTAGTAGTAAACTTTGACTTGCAGTGTAAACGTAGTCAAAGGCAAAGACTTGTCACACTGATGCACAGTGAAAGTGATTTTACCCCAACCACGAAGACAGGCTTCGAATGGGTGTGTACATGGATGCCGTTCAGAATAACGATCGGCATGAACCGACCCTTTCAATCCAAATTATATTTATTTCCAAATGGATTGCATTGAATTACGATCTTCCGATTGACGTGTTTATATGAATCATTTTTAATCTGATTGGGCTTTTGTTCATGTCTATGTAAACATGGCTAATGTCATATGCTCAATAGAGTTTTTGGCCTCTTCTTAAGGATTGTGAAAGACTCCTCTTCATTTCCCTTTCAATCCAGTTGGCGCAGGTGTGAAAACGTCTTTTAACACGTAATTAAACAGTATGACAGTCAGACTATCAATCACGTTCTGCTATTTAACATATCTTAAACAAGAGAGCTATGTTGAGCCAAGTAATTAAATGGATTAATACCACATTTAACGCAGTGCAGTGAGCTAAGTTCTGTGCCAAAAGATTAGCATTCATTACAGCTCATTAGTAGACATTTACTCTCAGCCTTGTGTATCGAACCACCTGAAGGCATCAGCGGATATCAGTCATAGTCTCTCAGATCAATCGCGCATATGAGGGCTGGGGCTGATTTTGGAGAGCGTCTGCTTGGCAGTGCAGCTCGGACTTGCTTTCTACGAGGCCTTTGAGACACACTCCCAAAACTTCAGTCAAAGTATATCTAACTGTTGGTTCATCAGTGCTCTAATATTGACTCCATTTATAAATGATGGGGCAGCCACCTCAACTCAAACTCACCCAGGGGTAAAATGAAACACGAAGCGACTGACCTTAAAGTGCCGAGCTTTGTGGCAGCACTCAAAGTAAACTCAAAGGGGAGTTGAATGTTGAGAAAAAGCTTCCTTACCAAATGTATTCTCTCAGTCTCATGCCAGACATAAATTAAAGTATCACGCTGACGATATCACCTTAAGTCCTGGCGAGGACATGTTTCAGTCAATCCATCACGGCCAGCCGAGATTCAATTAGTTGGCATAAAACAGCAAGATACACTATATTGCCAAAAGTATTTGGCCACCTGCCTTTACTCACATATGAACTTGAAGTGCCATCCCATGGAATTGTCCAAAATGTTTTGGTATCCTGGAGCATTCAAAGTTTATGTCACTGGAACTAAGGGGCCAAGCCCAACTCCTGAAAAACAACCCCACACCATAATTCCTCCTCCACCAAATTTCACATTCGGCACAATGCAGTCCGAAATGTAGCGTTCTTCTAGCAAAATCCAAACCCAGATTGGTCCATCAGATTGCCAGATGGAAAAGCGTGACTCATCAGTCCAGAGAAGGCGTCTCCACTGCTCTAGAGTTCACAGGCGACGTGCTTTACACCACTGCATCCCATGCTTTGCATTAGACTTGGTGATGTATGGCTTGGATGCAGCTGCTCGGCCATGGAAACCCATTCCATGAAGCTCTCTGCGTACTGTACGTGGGCTAATAGGAAGATCACATGAAGTTTGGAGCTCTGTAGCAACTGACTGTGCAGAAAGTCTTTGCACTATGCGCTTCAGCATCCACTGACCCCTCTCTGTCAGTTTACGTGGCCTACCACTTGGTGGCTGACTTGCTGTTGTTCCCAAACTTTTCACTTTTCTTATGATAAAGTTGACATTGGAATATTTAAGAGCGAGGAAATTTTATTACTGGATTTGTTGCACAGATGGCATCCTATGACAGTTCCTCGCTGGAAATCACTGAGAGCGGCCCATTCTTTCACAAATGTTTGTAGAAACAGTCTCCATGTTTAAGTGCTTGATTTTATACACCAGGCCAAGTGATTAGGGCACCTGATTCTCATCATTTGGATGGGTGGCCAAATACTTTTGGCAATATAGTGTATTCCACTAAATCACTGACTTGTCATTGCAAAGCAAAATGTTGCAAACCTTGCTCTTAATAATTGGTAACAGAAAATATGTATCTGTAATTGCTAGGGTTGTACGGTATAACGGTATTAGTATAGTACCGTGATACTAATGAATCATATTCGGTACTATACCGCCTCTAAAAAGTAGCGGTCCCCCACCCGTCGTCACGTCGTGTCATGCAGACGAGCATGTTCGAATAACCAAAGATAAAGGTGAAGCTATAACACTGAAACGCCCTCAGGAAGACGTGCTGTAAAACATGGCTAGCTAGCTAGCGGCTAAAATGTATCCACAGTCAACAGTTTTGTAGCTACTTCTAGATCACTGATCCTTGTCTCTACGGCGAACACTGTCATAAACATGTGCCATATAGTGAAACCACACTAAACAACAATGACAAACACACTTTGGGAGAATATTTGCACCGCAACACAACATAAACACTACAGAACAAATTCCCAGAATTCCCTGCAGCACCAACTCTTCTGGGATGCTGAAGAGTAAACAAATAAATAAACGCCATTGGTGGATCTACACCCAACATCCACTGTAATGATACCAAGCACAATAGCGTATATAGTCAATACCACTATGATTACATCAATATTTTTTAGCATCACAAAATCTTCTTTCGTTTTAAAAAAAATTACATTATGTTTATGAACTCAGGAAATATGTCCCTGGGCACATGAGGACTTTGAATATGACCAATGTATGATCCTGTAACTACCAAGTATCGGATTGATACCCACATTTGTGGTATCATCCAAAACTAATGTAAAGTATCAAACAACAGAAGAATAAGTGATTATTACATTTTAACAGAAGTGTAGATTGAACATGTTACAACAGAAATTAAGCAGATATCAACAGTTAATGAACAAGTAGATTAATAATTCATTTTGTACCACTTGTCCTTAATAATTTTGACAAAATAATAGAATGATAAATGACACAATATGTTACAGCATATGTCAGCAGACAAATTAGGAGCCTTTGTTTACGTACTACTAAAAGACAAGTTGTCTAGTATGTTCACTATTTTATTAAAGGACAAACTTGCAATAAGAAACATATGTTTAATGTACCCTAAGATTTTTTGTTAAAATAAAGCCAATAATTACATTTTTTGTTGTCCCCTTTATTTACAAAAGTACCGAAATACATTTTGGTACCGGTACTGGTACCAAAAATTTTGGTATCGGGACAACATTAGTAGTTGCATTACTTTACATTACTTTTTGGACCCCGACTTAAACAAGTTGAAAAACTTGTTCGGGTGTTACCATTTAGTGGTCAATTGTACGGAATATTTACTTCACTGTGCAACCTACTAATAAAAGTCTCAATCAATCAATCAAAACCACACTCAAATACTATAACTTCAAGTCCTAAAACATTTCTAAGGTTTCCCCTATTTCAGATAAACTATTTTGGCAGTTCGCTCCAAGAGTTTTAATATTTTAAACAGATGTTTCTCAATAAAGACATGTTTTCCTCATTTATATCAAGCACAAGAGTGTGTTGGGTGACAAAGCTGGATGACGGAAAAACACGAAGGTTACTTTCAAGTCTGCGTGGAGCTTTGTTGCAGGGTAATGATGCAGCCAAGACTATTTCGGATTTATTGAACAGTCAGGTTTGGCTAGAGCCCTCCATCAAGTTAGAGTGAAAATGGGCTGAACGAGTGCAAGCAATTGAACAATTATATGAAATTTCAAGGTCTGACCTCATGGATTTGAAATTGCAATCAATGGCTGATGAATGATGAAGAAATTGTTATAATGCACCAACATTAATTGTTTAATTATAATGCTTTCACATTTCTCAAGAGATTCAAACCATTCAAACTGTTTAGCTCATTCTGCACATGTTGGCTATTTTACCATACCTTTCAAAAAGTTTCACTTTTACTGTGATTCCACATTTTCCATGACACAATTTCCACAGACAGGAAACAAAGAATTCAGGCTTTGTAGGCTTTCTTTTTAGTTAAGAATTTTAAACCGTTTCCACGTTTTACGTGACATAAATTCCCATTCAAATTTGAAATTAAGAAATAAGTAACTGGTACCAACAATTGAAGCCATTCCAAAATGTCCTAGTTCTTCTATTATTGCACATTTTCCGTGAAATAAATTGAAATGGGAGTTATTACAGTTACGCATTTGCCGAGCAATTAGACCTATTCTGATATATATATATATACCGTATATATATATATATATATATATATATATATATATATATATATATATATATATATATATATATATATATATATATATATATATATATATATATATATATTTTTTTTTTTCAAATCATTCACTTTCACACAATGGCTATTCACTTTACCATAATTCCACATTTTCTGTGAGATTTGCCAGTTTCACATTTCGCAACTGATTCAAGCAATTCCAAGCTACAAACTGATACTAGCGCTGTCAAACGATTAAAAAAGGAGCGATCAACTAATTATGATTTGTAATTAATTAATTTAATTCATGAACTTTTAATCTCACCTAAAAAAAATCATACAGAAAAAGCTCTCAACTTGAGGTATTTTTGATAAATGTACAGTATTACATTATTGTAAAAAATAGATGTATAAATATAAAACCAAAGAAAGTTATTTTTTAACAAATGCAGTTTTTGTATTTTTAAATTAAAATATTAGGCTTAAAATTTTGAAGTTAACACCTAAAAAAATAGAACGATTTTCTGGGCAATATATAGTGAATAATGAACTTCCTCTGCTGCAGATAATTTAAAATAAATAAATCCCACCCATCGATCTGTTAATCACAGCTGTCTCGTACACGTTAATCAATTTGCACCTTTATCTCATGTTTTAGACCTTTTTGAATGACATAATCTAAGTGTGCTCTCATTTTTAAATTGCATGTTTATGTCACTGTACATGTAATTCTATATATTACTATATTGATGCACAGATGTGTTACACTAGTATACAGTTAGGGCATATCACACCCTGGAGTAACGCCATTCCTCCATTGCATTATGCTAAAAAAGAAGTATAATTTGTTATTTACAACTTATACAAACAATAAATTGCTATAGTAGCAATGGGTTGTTTGCAGACGAGAAATGGACGAGCTGTGTCCTGTGTGTCGGCAGGCTCTGTACCTTACAGTATATACAATTGATTGGTAAAGCTCCCCCATATTGTGGTCTGTTTACTAACTGGGTCACGTGTCCAAATATTTCCAACTACCGGCTGTGGAATGTTTTGTTGATGTTGTGTTATTTATTTCATTGTAATTACTTGGAAACTTACAAATAATACAAACAGATTGAACCTTTTTGTCTACTTAAAATTTGATTGATTTTTTTATTTTTTGTAGCAACTGTCTCACGCTGAGTATTAAGACATTTAGATAATAAATATTCGCTATAACTATATTTTTACATTTGAAATTCATTTGTAAATATAAATCGGAGCGACAAAAAGAGCTGAGCCATAAAATCCCTTCACTCCTTTACAGCATTCACATGTTTTTTTTTTTTACAGTAGGAAGGGGATTCATATGGCCCCACGGTTTACCTGACATATGAAACAGGCCACATTGGTGGGGGGTGTGGGGGTACTATCCCCTTTAGCTGCCAGATGGCAGTAGACTGTTGAACATCTTGAAATGTGTTTTGTGGCAATTCCAACTTTGACCACAGCGTCAGTTGCAATGTAGAGTGGTGCTTTTACATAATTTTCAGCAGACTGCATTGCAAAATCATTACCCCCCCCCTCCCCTTCCTCTCACGAGAGATCCACCCAGGAATGAGTCCATATGAATCCATTCCCAACCGTACGTTTTTTAATTCACATCTGTGCATTTTACACAGAACCCAGCAAAGCAAGACTTTGTTCTGTGAATGTTCACACAGTAACTTCTCGCAATCAGATAATTTCATGTCCGAGCCAGCGCGCAGTGTGGCTTATAACATATAATATATTTGCAGGACAATCACTTTCAGGGGGTGTGAGTGTCAGGTGCTAAACTTAACCTTTGATTCCCTTTCACACAGCTACTGTACCATCCAGCCTCTTATACTACCACCAAATCCGAAAAATTATCGGGTTTCCTTTGACCACCCATTTGTTGGTGCTGCTCAAATAGAAGGGCGCTTTTAACAGTCCTTGCGAAAGGGTCTTCAGAGAGCTTAGAGAAGGGCTGTTCAACTACATAATGAAGAGGGCCGCAGTTTCAAGAGCCCAAGGGCTTAGGGGCCAGACAGCTAAATTTGGATGTTTTGTCAAAAAGTGCCTACGCAGGTTATATTCCATTGACAGAGTATACTTAATTGCATGGTAAACATCAGTTTTCACACTGCACTGTCAATGACTTCATTACTCTACCCTCGCTCCTCGTTTCCAGCGTGTGCAGCTAGACAGCTCCAGAAGTTTGGTTCAGGATTGATGTTCCTTCTTTTGAATAATTTTTCTTTCCCAGTTTTATTTCTTTACACTTCTTCCTTCATTTAAGTTTATAAGAAAACAAATATAAACATACAATCAACATTAGAAAAGAATAATGTCCATTGTGTATTTTACATTAATGAAATGGAAGGTTTACAGTTAATACATTCACACAATAGACTACACCTGTTTAACCACGAGTTTCTCATCACATTTAAACCTAAGGCAGGGGTGTCAAACATACAGCCCCTGGCCCACGGGATGAGTTTGCTAAGTATAAAAAATGAGCCGAAATTTTGGAATGAAATAAACTGCTGTTCTAAATGTGTCCACTAGATGTCGCAATAGCAATTGTTTGTATCTTTGTAGATGATGCTACATACGTAAAAAAAATAAACCACATGATGTTAGTGCACCAGTCGAGGAAAATGAGCAAACTACATGAATAACATCCTGTAATTTGATTTTGATATTATTTTTTTATCTGGATAGATTGAAATTTAACATCAATGAGTTGACGGATGAACATTATCACATAATTCATTCAGAAAGTGTAAATAACGACAAATAAAGATAGAATAATATTAACCACAGCATGTAAGTGTAAAAAACCCCCAACAACATTAGGATTTGTCCATTTTCAGAATGTGCTTGTTCTATTTCTAAACAAAGAAAACAATCTGAAGTTGTATTTATTTTTAAGTTATCATGCTGTGATTTTACCAGTCCGGCCCACTTGGGAGTAGATGTTCCTCCATGTGGCCCCCCATCTAAAATGAGTTTGAAACCCCTCACCTAAGGTGTAGCGTTATTGCCCTCGACTGGTGAAATTTAGCGCTACATTTATTAAACGAGCTTAGATCGCCAGAGAATTACTCAGACAAAAAAACGACACATAAAAAAGACATCACAAAGTCAGGATTTTCAATACCAAACAAACTAAATATATTTATGCACAATATCTACTTATGAAGATCTGACCAAGTTTCGTGATGAAGTTTACACGCTGGGATTGTTGCTGCTTGTCTGGAACAATGTGTCCGTGTTTCAAAAGGTCCCACAAGAAACAATGACTCGGGCTTTGGCTCGGGCAGAAGATTCATACTTTGTCCAGTCGCTGTTAAAAGTCAGATTTTTGCAATTTATTTTGATTTTTTTCCGGCTTGATAGTGATGCTCAACCTTCTCAGTGGCCTTGTGTTTAGAGCAGAGGTGGGGAACCTGTTTGGCTGAGAGAGCCATGAAAGCCAAATATTTTAAAATGTATTTCCATGAGAGCCATATAATATTTTTTAACACTGATGCGTGCATTTTTAAGTAAAACCAACATTTTTAGAGTATAATAAGTCTCGTATTCTTTTTAATAACATTGTTATTCTGAAGCTAACCAATAATAAATAGAATACTTCTTACCATTAATGCGACTTCTTGAACAGGTGCGGTAGAAAACGGATGGATGGATTAAAATGCATGAAAATGTTTTATATTTTGAACGTTATTTTTAACACTGTGATTACCAGCTGAATTATTCATTACTTATCGTTATTATGTAAGCTAAGATTTATCTGAGAGCCAGATGCAGTCATCAAAAGAGCCACATCTGGCTCTAGAGCCATAGGTTCCCTACCCCTGGGTTAGAATGTCCGCCCTGAGATCGGTAGGTTGTGAGTTCAAACCCCGGCCGAGTCATACCAAAGACTATAAAAATGGGACCCATTATCTCCCTGCTTGGCACTCAGCATCAAGGGTTGGAATTGGGGGGTTGAATCACCAAAATGATTCCCGAGCACGGCCACCGCTGCTGCTCACTGCTCCCCTCACCTCCCGGGGGGTGAAACAAGGGGATGGGTCAAATGCAGAGGGTTATTTCTCCACACCTAGTGTGTGTGTGACTATCAGTGGTACTTTTACTTTAACTTTAGTGCCAGTGGTTTGAATGAGGAGTCTTCTTCTACTCACCCCACAGCTGCTTCATTGTGACACATATGTCTCACTGTTGCCCCCTTTGGGGTGGAGGGAGTACTGCATACAAGAGCAACTCTAGTTTAAATGGTTTCATCAAGCCTATTTGGGTGATGTTCGGCAGGCCAAATGAAAAGCTTTGGGGGACCACAGGTAGTTGGCTAGGCCTGGCTTAAGGAGAAATGGGAGCATGACACCTTTGAGCATGCTTGGTCTGCAGCCTCTTCGTTACATCGGTGTCATTTAGTCAGATTAGTGTCATATCATCTTCCGATTCCTCATCTCCTGTCATAATCACGAGCTGTCGGAGTCATTCGGCAGTCGAGTTTGGGGCTCAATCTGCTGACAGGTCACTGTATCATCTGTAGTGCAGCCAAAACACTTATTAAATCCCTCTTTAATTATCAGTGTCCTCGAGAAGTGTACTTGTGACATGCTGGCGGTGCGCCCGATGATGGCGCGTGAGTCAGAAGTAGTTGGACTCATGCTAATGGCGAATGATGAACGGGCAGCTGAGCGAGCATGAAATGAGGTCCTTGAAGGAATTACTTAAAGGTGTTTCATTTAGCCTGGTTAAAAGGTGGGGTGTCATTTCAGCATCGGCCCGGAGGAGCCTCCACAAGTGGATGATTTATTTGGAGTTCATAGCAGGAGACTGGTGAACGGATGGATACCTGATTACTTTTACTCGAGATTAGATTTTCTTGTCTTTACATCATTCTTGTGTTCTTTCAAGACTACATTCAGAGTCAAACAATAGTGCCAAAATAGTCTTCTTGGACAGAGCAACTAAACCAGTCTGGTTCAATCAATCAATCAATCAATCAATCAATCAATCAATCAATCAATCAATCAATCAATCAATCAATCAATCAATCAATCAATCAATCAATTCCTTTATTGTCATTGTCATAATAACACTTAAGTCATACGTGTCAACGAGATTTTGTTTGAGCTTTGTCTAGCAGCATAGAAACTGCATTGAAGTGCAGGTTGACCATAGTCTACAGTTTAGCATTGTCAAAAAGATGGCGAATAGAGGGGCGTGGGGGTGGAAACAGTCAGATGTCTGATGGGTGTTACGTTGATGTTGCAGCAATGCAATGTCCAAAGCACAATTATTGATGTGGTGAAGAGTGAGGTAATAAGATGGTTCGGGGCAGCAAAGGGGCAGGGTAGTTTGGGTTACTTCAACGTTTGACACAAAATGTGCTCATTTTTTAATTTTTAATTTTTACATTTTGAATTTTTACATTTTACATTTTTAATTTTTACATTTTACATTTTGAATTTTTACAGTTTTCATTTTTACAGTGCCCGACACGGACAAACGCGTAGAAATGTCCAAAACACATGCAAACAGCCAAACACATGCAACTCGAGACGCACAGCAACGTCCAAAACGATTGTAATAAAAAAAAACCACAACACACAAGAGTATGTGCAACAATATCCAAACACATGCAATACGGGGAAAAAGGAGGAATGCGTACATGCTGCCTCTGAAGCTGCTGTCCATTGGAGCGGTGACTCAGCGCGACTGCCATCTTGAGCAGGGGTATGCCGTGTCACTTTCTGCGTTAGTCAACTGAGACAGAGGTCTATCAGTGATTCAAATGTCGGTGCCAGTCAGACGCACAACGGTCTGACGAAACCCCCTACTCAAGATAGCGGCCGCGTTGACATGCCTGACAAGCCTGAAGGTCCGTTTTCGTATCTATGAGTAAGCCCTACCAGTGGCACCAGGTCTGAGAGGGATCTATAAATACATGAGCAGGATGCCCAGAAGAAAACTATTTGTCGGTAGACCTTTTGCAGCTATTACAGATTCAACTCTCCTGGGAAGGCTGTCCACAAGGTAGCGGAGTGTGTTTATAGGAATTTTCGACCATTCTTCCAAAAGCGCATTGGTGAGGTCCAAACTGTTCCCACAAGGTTCGAAGCATGGAATTGTCCAAAATGTTTCGGTATCCTGGAGCATTCAAAGTTCCTTTCACTAGAACTAAGAACTAAGCCCAACTCCTGAAAAACAATCCCACACCATAATTCCTCCTCCACCAAATTTCACACTCGGCACAATGCAGTCCGAAATGTACCGTTCTCCTGGCAACCTCCAAACCCAGACTCGTCCATCAGATTGCCAGATGGAAAAGCGTGGTTCATCACTCCAGAGAACACGTCTCCTCTTGAGTCCAGTGACGACGTGCTTTACACCACTGCATCCGACACTTTGCATTGGACTTGGTGATGTATGGTTTAGATGCAGCTGCTCGGCCATGGAAACCCATTCCATGAAGCTCCCTGCGTACTGTACGTTGGCTAATTAGAAGGTCACATGAAGTTTGGAGCTCTGTAGCAACTGACTGTGCAGAAAGTCGGCAACCTCTTTGCACTATGCGCTTCAGCATCCGCTGACCCCTCTCTGTCAGTTTACGTGGCCTACCACTTCGTGGCTGAGTTGCTGTTGTTCCCAAACGCTTCCATTTTCTTATAATAAAGCCGACAGTTGACTTTGGAATATTTAAGAGCCAGGAAATTTCACGACTGGATTTGTTGCACAGGTGGCATCCTATGACAGTTCCACGCTGGAAATCACTGAGCTCTTTATTTCACAAATGTTTTTAGAAACAATTTCCATGCCTATGTGCTTGATTTTATACACCTGTGGCCGTCCAAGTGATTAGGACACCTGATTCTGATCATTTGGATGGGTGGCCAAATACTTTTGGTAATATATATATATAAATATATATATATATATATATATATATATATATATATATATATATATATATATATATATATATATATATATATATATATATATATATATATATATATATATATATATATATATATATATATATATATATATATATATATATATATATATATATATATATACCCATCCATATTATTTACATAGTAGTGAACCATCAATAGCCGTATCCCTCATTAGTTTAAATGTGGAATTTCACATTAATGTCAACTTTGGCTGTACATATTCTCTGAGATAAGCAAAGTCTTCTGTGCCCTACTTAGATTTATAAACGGACATATTGTGTAAGCATCAACGTCAGCACATCCTAAGGATAAGTGTTTAAAAAAAAAAAGAAAATAATTGAAAATATAAATATGGGGGGGGATCAGCAAAAAGAAAGCCTGACAGTGAGTGTGAAATCCTGTTTTCTTTCAGAACACACAGGATGAAGCTTGGGATGGCATAATCCTCAATGAAATAAATGCTGGGAAAAATACCAAAATTGCACACAAGACTGTCTGAAATAAAGCTACTTTAAAAAAAACAATGTTGTAACGTCAACGCAGCTGACTTGTCGTCATCTGTTACTTGATTTATTAGTTTACACCAGTACAGTATCTCACCAAAGTGTACACCACTTACATTTCAGCAACCATTTTTGATTATATCTTCTCAAGGGAAAGTACTGTAGAAATGAAACTCGGATAGAGTAGTTGTCAGTGTACAATTTGATGCAGTAGAGGCTCTGTCTCTTGAAAATAAATCAACACAGCCATCATTGTCAAAATAGCTGTCAACACACATGTACACATGATCGCACAGTTTACATGTCATCTAGAATTGTGTCAAAAGTTTGAATATTTAGTGAGCACCATTATTATCTCGCACTGCCTTAATCCTCTTGGGCATGGACCTGGGGGCATTCACCCGAATTGATGGCTTGTTACTGGAATACTCTTCCACTCCTCCATGATGACATCACTGGTCACAAACTTAGATATTCCATCACCTTCAGCTTCCAAAGCACTTGTCATCGTGAAGGTGTGTTTGTTTGGATCCTTTATCATGGCTGCGTGTTGAGTTTTCTTTTCAGTGGATAGTAAAACTATACTGCTATACAGGCTATATACAGACTACTGTAAAACTTCAATTTAATTTCTATAGTACAGTATTGGCCCTTGATATAACACTGCAATAAAAACGGTTGCTGAAATGGGCCGGGTGCTTCACTTTTGTGAGATACTGTATGTTGTTTCTCTTTCCTGAAATGCTATCTATTAAAATAAATGTCAACCACATTAGTAGTTGTAGCAGAGTGCTTGTAGACAAGTGCAGAGAAAGAGGAGAGGAAAGTGGACATGATTAACCTCAACCTGCCAATGGCCATTCCTTAGCAGCACTGCAGCTGAGAATAAAGGACATGAGGGGATTATTTATGATACGTGGAATGCTGCATAAATCACTGAATGAGAGTTTGGAAGATAAAACCCCAAGGGGAAAAGGGCTTCTTACTGTTTTCTAGTGCTGTGCATGGTAGGTGTTCTTTCTTCACTAACAATTAGGGCAATATCATTTTTGTCTGCATTGGCAAAGAAGCACATGGCATTGGAGTTTATGGGTTTATTCTTGATCTCTACTACTTTCCCTATGTACTTTCCCAAATAGGCCAAATAAGCTTCCTTTTACTGTGCGTTAGTATTCCAATGTGGATTTCTCAACCAGGAGAAGCATTCAATTTGCTGCAGTATGATCAAATCACAGAGGGCTTAGCCAGTGATAAGCTTCTCCTGCCCCGCTGGCTTTCCACGTTTTTGGCATGTTAGTGGAAAAAAAAGTGAGTCAATTTAACTAATTGGTGTCCCTCGGTTACTGGTGGAGAGACGACAGTTGTATGTAAAATGACGATGACTTTGGGCCACAGAAAGTTTTCATTGGGGGTCACTTAAGCACCTGCATTAACTTTCTCCATACATTAATTGGGAGGCAAAGGTGTGGTATTAAACTTGGGAGCATCGGTGCTTTTGAGTTGGTATTGTATCGTTAGCTTGGAAATCCACATCGCCAAACCATTATCTTTGACTGATTCAACAAATGACAACAGAGCGAGGTTTTGTTCTAATTCAACTGTATTGAAAACTAAGTAAACGACAAGCTTGTACATAAGGGTGGCACTCCACAATATTAGCAATAATGCTGCCTATACCAGCACTTTAATCACAATTGGAAAGGTAATTTTATGAAACAATGAATGATCCAGAATAGCTCTGACAGAAGGTTCGTTCTACCAAACAGTTTTTGTAGTTGTGCTTACCAATCAAAGAATAAGACATTGTGTGCAAACAAACTATCGTAATAACCCAACAATGAGATGGTATTTTTTCCTTAGCAAAAAAAGGGCTGGGAAAAGATGGGTGGGTTATTTCATGTATCATACCAATGGGTGATGCCAAACAACTTGTCACTCAAAAATACTTGTGATGTTCACACTGCAGGGTATGATGCCCAATTTGTGTTTTTTGGTCAATCGTATCTTTTTATGTTGTCATTCCCATTACCAAAAAAATATGGAACTTCTATGCATACCTAATGAATGGAGCATGTTCTTGAAATGACACGAATGTGCACAACACATGACATCACATGCGGTGCCCTGTTTTCACAGATGTGAACCGGGCCCCGATTGGTGTTGGCGTCAGTCCTGTGAGCTAATTTTGCAACTGTTTACACTAGAGTCACATAACTTGGTATGTGACACTTGTTAACTGTGAGCCTTTTTTGCAGTTTTATTTTAATAATTTTACACTTTTTACTGTAATTCCCCAGCCATACACCCTAGAAGCTTAAAAACCTACTTTTATTCCATGGCTTTTAACACTGAGTGATATCCATCCTGCAATGGCGCCCCATAATACACCTGCTGTGAACCTGTTTTTATGTTTTATGTTTTATTTATTTTATTTTATTTATTTATTTTTTATCGTGTTCTGTTTGTGTTGTGTTGTATTTGCTTGGTACTCGTATTATCTTTTAACCTGCCCATTGTACGGCACTTTGGCTACCCCTGTGGTAAATTTTAAATGTGCTTTATAAATAAAGTTGATTGGATTTGATTTGATTTAGAGTCATATAACTTGGTATGTGGCACACTAATGGCAATTTCAATGAGTTTGTACAACTAGAGTCAACATTTGTTAGTTCAGTGGGCATGAATTTTAGCTATGATAGTTTGCGGGGCTGCGGGCCACTTGAACCGAGGAATGTGTGGGTAGGGAGGCAGAGCGGTGGTGCATTGATGTAAGTCGTCCTATATTTTAATCACTTCTTTTTGCCACTGACTGTCTTCTGCTCCTGTCAGTTTTGGCTAAGAATTTAGCCGTAATTGTCACCTTTCGATTGCGTATTGGTCGGATTAACTCGACCTGATCGTTTTATAGGCCTGGGTTGGATTTGGAAAAAATCCGAATGGTACTTTTGACCAGATCAGATACCGGTCAAATATGGGCAGTGGGGATCAATGGAGTCAATGTAGAGCAACAATGGAAAAATACTGTTTCATCACGGATAGTGATTTCATTGATATTAAAACAAGTAATTAGTTATTGTATTTTTTTGTCTTAAAAATATTTTCCAAGTATGTCAATTCTTCTAACAGGAAGCAATATTTAGGATGGAGGACAGTTAGGCCAATAATGCCAATGTCATATCACCAGGTGCATGATTCATGACTGACATTTTGGCAGATGCCCTTGTTAAAACATTGTTGAATTACAAAGTAGACCAATCTCTTGTGTGTGGTATTTGACAGACTAAGCAGATGTGCATTGGAAGTACCTGATGAGATGCTCCTCAAAAGGGTTGTCACTTTTATGCGCAGTATGAGAGCATAAGGACATGTTGCTATTGCTACTGGTAGAAGGCCACATTACTCAGACTAGAACCTTGAACATGTTGGGTGGAGATTAAGTTAGTGGTGGTTTGATGACCGAGGCTAACACTGATCAATACCAATTCTGGATGGAGTGGAGGCCAACGTAATTGTTTCCCCTTCTTCTCATCACTTCAGAAAGCCTTTTAAAATCCATATATTCATGGGTTTCGGTTTAATTCCTTTCCTAGAATGGCAAAGGTAAGAGATTAACGTTTGGTAGAATTGCAAGCTGATAAAAAGACATTGTCAGATAAATAAATCTTTCCTTGAAGTTTGTGTTGATCGGGGGTCAGGAAAAGCCTTTTTTTGTTGTTGTTGTTTTTTTTTTTAACTAAAACTATGTCAATTGCTGATACACTATGCATGAGAAACAACATGATTAATTCCCTGTGCAATTTGCAGAGTTTAATTACAAGCACAAGTGACCATCTAAATCAACACCATACAGGTGGGTCAGATCATTACTGTGTAGGACTTTTGCACCGACAAATAATCCAAAGTAATTAAGATGAATAGGTGTGCGGTTTTAAGTACATTATAATGTTAACCTTGGGCCACATGAAAAACACTTGCATAGTTTTTGTTATGTGTGAAATTTGTTCAAGTCGTTCAAGAGAATTGCTCCCAATAGGATTACTTCACATTGGATGGTGGCCAAGAAGAGCTTTTAATGGCTTTTCAGAGCAGTAACAACAGTCTGACGGCGATGGAAGGCGCAGCAGTTATTTACACTAAATGCAGGAGGAAAACTGTACAGGTTGATGTAAAACGAGATCTTAGTACTGTATGGTAATTTATGGTCATAGTAGCCAGAAAGGTGCCCGTTTAACAATATATTCAATATTCACAGTTCCGTGGTATCCTATTGTCATACTTTTACCTTAAAAGAGGCCATATTACAATTAAAAACACTTCCTTGTGGTCTACATAACATGTAACAATGGTGCTTTGGTCAACATGTTTGCATAGAAAAAGAAGGAAACTCATTGACTACAACTGGATAAAAAAGGTGGACTTGCGCAAAGCTCTACGGGTAAACCGCAGTAAGGTTTTACTACTTACGTATAAAATACTTAACGGTTTAGCTCCATCCTATCTTGCTGATTGTATTGTACCATATGCATACTTGCCAACTCTCCCGATTTTTCCGGGAGACTCCCGAATTTCAGTGCCCCTCCCGAAAATCTCCCGGGGCAACCATTCTCCCGAATTTCTCCCGATTTTCACCCGGACAACAAAATTAAGGGCGTGCCGTGATGGCACTGCCTTTAGCGTCCTCTACAACCTGTCGACGCGTCCGTTTTTTCACCATACAAACAGCGTGTCGGCCCAGTCACATGTTGTATGCGGCTTCTGCATACACACGAAAGAACTGCAAGACATACTTGGTCAACAGCCATACAGGTCACACTGAGGGTGACAGTATAAACAACTTTAACACTGTTACAAATATGCGCCACACTGTGAACCCACACCAAACAAAAATTACAAACACATTACGGGGAAACATCCGCACCGTAACACAACATAAACACAACAGAACAAATACCCAGAACCCCTTTGCATCCCTAACTCTTCCGGGCTACGAAAATGAAATTTCAGTTCTTATGTGTCTTGTACATGTTAAAGAATGGACAATAATAACGCATCTTGATCTTGATCTACAATATACACCCCCCTACCACCGAACCCCGCCCCCCCAACCACGCCCCGCCCCCCCAATCTCCTGAATTCGAAGGTCTCATGGTTGGCAAGTATGACCATATGTCCCGGCAATATATCAAAGAACCCCGGCTTATTAGTGATTACCAGAGCCCAAAAAAAGTCTGCGGGCCATAGAGCGTTTTCTATTCGGGCTCCAGTACTCTGGAATGCCCTCCCAGTAACAGTTAGAGATGCTACCTCAGTAGAAGCATTTTAGTCCCATCTTAAAACTCATTTGTATATGCTAGCCTTTAAATAGACCCCCCTGCTCTGCCCCTCTCTCCTGCGTGGAGAAGTTATTAGGTGACCACAGATTATGCGCTAGCTAACTAGATCCACTCGATGTCTATTGCACCGGTCGCCCAGGGGGAGGGTCCCCACATCTGCGGTCCCCTCCAAGATTTCTCATTGTATCCCATTACGTTGAGTTTTTTCTTGCCCTGATCTGAGCCGAGGATGTCGTTGTGGCTTGTGCAGCCCTTTGAGACACTTGGGATTAAGGGCTATATAAATGCACTTTGATTGATTGATTAATATATGGAGACATGGACCACTGACATACCTAAAGCAAATTACGTCACTAACGTCTCAAATTCCAAACGGCTTACATGGAAAGAGGTAAAAGTGTTTTATTAATATCTCTGCCATGCCTCAATGGTTTGGATTCAAATTTTCAGGACTTTTTGGGATCCCAAATACACAAAAAAATTAGCCAACAGGTAAGAAAAGGGTTGGTTTTGCATAATAAGAGGCCTTTAAAGGCCTACTGAAATGAAATTGTCTTATTTAAACGGGGATAGCAGATCCATTCTATGTGTCATACTTGATCATTTCGCGATATTGCCATATTTTTGCTGAAAGGATTTAGTAAAGAACATCGACGATAAAGTTTGCAACTTTTGGTCGCTGATAATAAAAGCCTTGCCTGTACCGGAAGTAGCGTGACGTCACAGGTTGTAGAGCTCCTCACATCTGCACATTGTTTTCAATCATGGCCACCAGCAACGTGAGCGATTCGGACCGAGAAAGCGACGATTACCCCATTAATTTGAGTGAGGATGAAAGATTTGTGGATGAGGAAAGTGAGAGTGAAGGACTAGAGGGCAGTGGAAGCGATTCAGATAGGGAAGATGCTGTGAGAGGCGGGTGGGACCTGACATTCAGCTGGTAAAGACTAAAACAGTAAATAAACACAAGACATATATATATACTCTATTAGCCACGACACAACCAGGCTTGTATTAAATATGCCACAAATTAATCTGCATAACAAACACCTCCCCCCTCCCGTCCATATAACCCACCAATACAAATCAAACACCCGCACAACACACTCAATCCCACAGCCCAAAGTACCGTTCCCCTCTGTAAAGTTCATACAGCACATATATTTCCCCAAAGTTACATACGTTACATGCACATAGCGGCACGCACGTACGGGCAAGCGATCAAATGTTTGGAAGCCAAAGCTGTACTCACGGTTGCGCGTCTGCTATTGTAGTAGAATTTCTGACCTTTTGACATATATTTCTTGTCTTTTAAGAATGTCCACTCATTTTCAATTCTCTTGTATTTTGTGCCATTGAATGGACCAGTGGTGGGACAAAAGTGAATATTAAGTCGTGCCAACCTGTCTACAGAATGTGTTGACTGTCTAAAGGATTCGAGTTGTTATGGAACAGATAGGAAAAACAACAAGACATTGACGCATTTAGATAACAAACAATGACGCACAAGAGACAGATAGGAAAAACAACAAGACCTTGACACATTTAGATAACAAACAATGACGCACAAAAGACATATAAAAAATGGCAGAAGACCGGAACTCGACAGTGATTTTGGCTTGTGTGTGTCTTGTTTGCTCCGGAGTGACATGTGGTCTGTCTGCACGGCCAACTCAATTCAACCTGCACTTCTGATAATGGGTAAATACATTTGTTGTACTAAACTACTTTTGTTGCCTGTTTAAGCTTCAGACAATCCACTACACAAATTGGCGTCACGAACAGGATGGTTTAGAAGCTACAGGTCGACAGCCGCTCCCGCTCTCTCTGTCAGGCAGACAGTGTGCTGCACGCGCGCATAACAAGGTAAGCAGTTTGCTTAAAGTGTAAACATTTTCTGCCTGGAGAGAGCCGGATCGATAAGACTAATTGCTGAATCTATTTTTGATAAAAGATAGGTTTAGTCAGGTCCTCCAAAAACAACCTGGACTGGGGTAAATTATGGTTGGATTGAGTTGTTTTATATGTGATCATTTGTCTGTGTGTTTGTTGAAAACTTGTGATTTCTTGTTTTTAACATAAGGGGATTGTTGATAGAATTTTGGTGGTTTGGAGTGTAGAAGCATAGACTATGTGAGACGAAAAATTTCTCTTAACCTCTTCATCCTCTGTCGTTGTTGGCAGAGGATGCTTCTTTCTGCAAGTGCATCAGAATTAGCCAGAGTTGGATACAGCTAAATTTAAGGCAGGGTTTTGCTAACTGGTGTAACATTTGGCCCATACAAATTTATGAAGTCTATGAATGTGCGACATATCTCTCTATGTGGAAACTGCAGCGTTGGAAAAGCCTAATTTTGGGTGACCGTTTGGTGACTCCGGTAAAGGAGATCAACTGAGCTGTATTTGTCACGACGTTCTGTTTAATTGGCTGCAGTATAGATGGATATTGATCGGGCTGCATATGGTAGAGCTTTGGTGGAGCTTTGGTGAAGCTTTGGTGAAACTGTATGGAACTGACCAAAACATGATGACTGTAGAGCATTGGGTGATTATCAGTGACTCTATGGTGCTTTTTTGCTGTTGCCGTGTATTGGTCAGGGAGTAAAACCAGGGGCTGCTCCGCTGAACGGGTTAATCGCCGTTGTATGAGTAATGATGGGACCTGTGTTTGTTAATGAGACGGCCGATTCCACAAAAGCACGCGTGCATTAGTTGTTTATATTGGTCCGGACCAGGGGGGCGTGGGTTGTGGGATAAAAATGTGTGTTTTTTAAATTTATATATATATATCTGCATAATGTAATAACTTTTGTGTAGCACCTGGTTTCTTATCTGGTTTAATTCCCCCCTTCCTTTTCCTCCCCCCCTCTCGCAACCTCCCTTCACGCTTTTTCTCACAGCCCCGCTATCTGTAAAAGTTTGGAAATTGTCTAAAATGTGTGTGCGTGTGAGAAAGTAGACAAAGTTTATGTACAGAAAACATATGAGTGTATGATCTATCCATTTAATTATCTTATTCCGCTCTCGGAGGTTGGATCGCGGGGGCAGCAGCCTAAGCAGGGAAGTCCAGAATACCCTCCTTAAACTTGACTATTTGTCCATCTAAGAGTGAATGATAAATGTTGTTCTTATTATTAAGGTTCTGATATGATACAGCTGTGCTTCTGGATGAGAAAAATAGTTGTCTATTGCATTTACTTTTAACTGTGCTGCTAAATTATCTGTGTGAGTGACTGTGTGACGCATATAAAGAAAAAAAAAAAAAAGAAAAAAAAAGGAGTCTCATCTGGAAGACATTTTGAGATAAGAGTGTGTGCGTGTGGCGAGGCTGTGTGAGTGTCAGCTGTACGAGGCGTGGGCCGAAGAGGTGTGACAATGTTAGGATAGCATTGAGCTAGGATAGCATTGAGCTAGGTTAGCATTGTGTTAGCATAGCATTGAGCTAGGTTAGCATTGTGTTAGCATAGCATTGGGCTAGGTTAGCAAAAGTTTGCTTACTGAGGCATAGTAAGGCTAAGTTAGCATCTAGCTTGGCATTACTAAGTGTGGTTGAACAGTTATTCTCGGTCTGTAGAGTGTGCTAGTAGTAGGTGCTTGCTAAGTCCAGTAAAATAATAGATATATGGAAAATTACACGTTTAAATATCAATAAATAAATACGGATTGTGGGACATTGAAACATTGTTTAATTCATCATTCATTTATATGTCTAGTATACTTTTTTTGGTACAGCCTTGTTGCTTATCTGATCCATCCAGTTTCTGTGTGGAAGTTGAGACAAACACACACGCACGAACATCATAGATTAGGACACATTGTAACTTTGAATTAATAGTTATACAACAAATAAATTAATAATATTGAATTTAAATTTGATAAAGATAAATTGATCATACATTGACATTTTCATTTTTTTTTAGGAATAAACACACAATAAAATAAAAGTTAAATTTATATTCTAATACATCTAAGGGCATCTGTGAAACATAGAGTCTGAAGAAGTACAGATAAGAGCCACTCAGCGCCATTGTCAAAACAAAACGTAGAGAAGCGTTAAACACATTCTAATCAGAAGGAAGACAGACCAAAATATGAGAACTTAAGTAAACAGACAGCAAGTAAACCAGAAATAATAATGTAAATAAATAACAAAGAAAGCAAATTTCTATGTGACATTGGTGCATGTAGAATTACAAATAGAGAATAAAACTAAATGGAAATAACTGTCTGCAAGATGAGCATGACGTCATGAATTGTGCTCGGGTTAGTAATAGATAGATAGATAGACAGATACAACGTTATTGATTCCTTCAGGAGAGTTCCCTCAGGAAGAAGAAGTAAAAAGTAAACAGTAACTAATAAGGGTATAAATGGAAACAGAATAGAAAAAATATTACAAGGAGAATAAAAATAGAACGGTAAAATAAGAGAAACTAGGCATTAACGACCATGATATAAAAAAGTATTGCACTGTTATTGTTTTGCATTCCCTGTCATCCTAGTACAGTCTAATGATGTATGAGACAAAGGATTTTTATAGGCTAAACCAGTAGTTCTCAAAGGAGGGTATGGTGTTTCCGCCCGGACAAAAAAGGGAGGTACTTGAAGGTATGCCAAGGGGTACCTGAGATTTTAAATATTTTAAAATAGCGACAATTCAAAATCCTTTATAAATATAATTATAGAAGAATAATTCTTCAACAAAATAAATATTTAGAATTAAGTTCACGAGCCCAGATGGATCTTTTTTACAATATCCAAAGAAGGTTGATGATTGATTATATGTATAGAAATCTTTATTATAATTTAATCACTTGTTTAATTTTTAAAACGTTTTAGTTATTCTTATATTTTTTTGTCCAAATAAGTCAAGTAAAACCACAACAAATGAGCAATATGGTGCACTGTTATACAATTTAATAAATCAGAAAATGATGACATTATGCTGTATTTTATTTCTTTAGTTTACTGGAAAAAAAAGGTTGAAAACCATTGCCCTAAATCATATCTAAAGCTAAAATTATTTTATAAGACTGATTATTTTGGATTATTGTGTTTGTATTGTGAGAGAAGGAGAGAAAGTGAGAGAGAGAGGAAGAGAGAGCAGGTGAAAAAACAGATTGAGGGTGAAGAGGATGGTTTGAGAAAATATGGGAAAAGGATGTTTATAACCTTACGTTATGTGAATGGTTTCTAGGAGAACAGAAAATAGAAACATTGTGTGAAGTGTAAGGAAGAGATGGATACAGGATGTTGTTTGTAAAGGAAAACGAAAGTGAAGAAAAGATGAGAAAGTGACAAATGTAGGTATTCGTAAATGGTATGCTGTTGATTGTGGTTAGCTGCAAGTTTGTTTGTTTGTTTAGTTGTTTAGTTGTTTAAGTGAAATGGGAAGAAATCAATAGGAATAATTACATGCAAAATGGAATAAAACTATGAGTGCGATAGATAATGAATGAATAAATGAAATACGTTTATTTTGGTCATATAATCAACCATCAACCAATTTGTGTGAGCAGTTTAACAGTAAATTAGACATATTAACAATCATACACATTTACACACAGAACAAAAAAAAAGAAAAAGAATGACCGAAAAAAAAAAGAATAGGCAGAAGCCAAAGCTTATATTGGCCTATGATATACAATTACTGAATATTAAATTACCTGGAACATCAACGTTAAAAGATGAAAGTAATTGTTACTATATTTTATAATGTTGAGAAAACTTTACTTTTCAAGGGTCTCCAAAACCATAACAAAAAACTAGATGTGTTCAGCTCATCACTGAGGATGGTACATCATTTAACTCCTAAAACTGAAATACATTTGTGTTTTTATTTTTATTTTACTTGACCTATTTTAAAAATCAATATCCCCCGTAAATGATAGTGTCTCCTCATAATGTAAACAAGCTAAGAATACAAACTGGAAGGCTGTTGTTCTTTACTTGGAAACATAATTGCCATTGTTTTAAAATTAAATTATCTGAACATTTAACACATTATGACTTAAAAAAATGGATTGATATGATCATAATAACAATGCTTTGTGTATTATTGAAATGAGCCTTTTAAGTTTAAGTATTGGGTCTATATTTCTTCTATAAACATTTCCCCAAACTTCAAAACAATATTACATATGGAAAAATAAATGAATAATATAACATGTGCAGACATTTCTTATTCAGCATGTGTTTAACTTTATACCGAATAGCAATGGATTTGGATATTTTTCTTTAATATGTTCAATATGCGGCTTCCAACATATTAATGATCAATTACTATTCTCAAGAATGTAGTTCATATACTCTGTCAATTTCCACTTGATTCAACTTTAATTTTTGTTTCACAATTTGACTTTGCACCCTGGACAAGTCGCCACCTCATCACAGGGCCAACACAGATAGATAGACAGACAACATTCACACACTAGGGCAAATTTAGTCTTATTAGTTTCTACATATTGAGATCTATTACTTAAAATAACTACTTAACCACTGTTGTGAAACACCTTTCTAATTTATGGGAGTATTGGGATAGGATTGAGGAAGATGTCTGCTGTGGTGGTGGTTAGTTTGGAAATTAATTTAATAAAAGTAACTTTAAAGTGCAGTCTGACATTTTAGTTTGGAGTAATTTATATTTTTATTTAGACATTGCAGTACACCATACTTCTGGATGTTGAGCTAGAAGAGGATAATGGCATGACAGAATAAAGTTAGAATTAAAGTTGGGGTGCCAGTGATTGTCACACACACACTGGGTGTGGTGGAATTTGTCCTCTGCATTTGGCCCATCCCCCGTGATTGCCCCTGGGAGGTGGGGGAATCATGTTTGGTGATTTGGCTCCCAAATTTTTTGTAGTCTTTGGTGTGACCCGACCGGGGTTTTGAACTTGCGACCTGCCGATCTCAGGGCGGACACTCTAACCACTAGGCCACTGAGATGAAGGAGGCAAACCAAATCTCAACAGCTTTCAGTTAGCAATAGATTTTGAGAGTATAATGCGAATAACTATAACTTTACAACCGTTTGCTGTGAATAGTGTTGAATAATAATTACAAATAACAGCCTACATTAATAAATAGAATAAGAGCCGATATGTAAAGTGTTAAAAAGAGAAGTGTGATTAAGCAAGGCGCTTAGAGCATGGCCTTGTGTTTTTGTTGTGACTAGGTTGGATAACCAGTCGGAGACATGCAAGGCAAGGCGGGGCAGCTTTGTTTGTGTGGCGTTTTTCCAGGAAAGGACAAGACTCAAAGTGCTTCACAGACAACAAAGTGAAATGAAAGAAAATAAAAGCAAACTTAAAATGCAGACAATAAAAATAAACACAGTGCGGACGTTAAAAGTTAAAAGATTAGAAGATTTAGCTGAAAGATAAGGAGAAACGTGAATAAAAACATTCTTTTGTTTTGGAGAGTATCACGCACAGCGGGAGGTCAGAGTGCAAGCTTGACAGCTTGCTCGCGCCTACTGATAGACAAATGATAGTTTAAATTAACTTATAGATAATCTTTAAGTGAATTAAAAGGGTACTTAAATACACATGAAGTAGTACGTATAATCTTTGAATTAAGGTTATTGATTAGCAATTAATGGGATAGTTAAGACTGTAATTTTAAAACGTGATATGCACAATTGAACTAACCGAGAGGATATGAAAACGATGGGTGTACATGTTTTGAGTTCCAAATTCTGGAGGAAAAAACCTCAACAAAACGTAAAACCATACAGACGGTCTTGGGTGGTAGCCACGGTTGTGCTAGGTCAAGCAAGAGTGGAAAGGATATGCAGAAGGGGGACTGCCAACTTCTCTGAACAAGACAAGCTCCAAAGTTGTAGCCAGAACATGCTCACAAAAAATACAGGTGTGACAGCAGGACGAACAGCAGGATACAAACAGACCCCTGCTGGACATAAGTGTCAACGGACAATGTTCAACACAATCTTTGAAGCTTTCCTTTGTGGACAACCTGCACACACCTTGTAATGACCTGCTTACGAACTGTGCCCTGACAATTCAATACCGCACATAAGGAACTTCCTGATGTTGGTTGCCTGACAGCACGACATCAGCTGACAACTACTGGGGACGCCTCCCAGGAACGAATGGAGGACGGGGACTGCTCCAACTGTCCTAGCACTAGCTGACTGAGGTGCGTCCGTGTGCCCTGCCACCCAAACCGCCAAAGTGTATGATCACCAATTAGACGACTCATAATAGGAGCCTTTTGACTGTTATATATGGTGGGACTCAAGGTATGGCTGCTCATGTGAACTATCCTTACAACAATTAGAATGGTATAAGATGGACAACTAATGACCCACATTGTTCCTTTGCTCTCTGTCCTACCTACGAAACCAAAAATGTAGGTCAAATGATAAAACAGGGCGTAGCTGCCACTGATTGAACCGATACGCTAATACCACATTTTCAATTATTTCGGTTGTCTGTTAAAAACATAGCTATTGGTTGCAATTTGGACATTCCTGCTGTAGGCTATAAAGAGCTAGCAGCTACACAACAGCTGAGCTAAAACAAAATTTAAGCATATCAAATAATTGTAGTTGTTTATTACATACACAAAGTCGCAGAGAGACAGAAGTCTGTAGAAAGTATTCAGTAACAAACGTGTCCGCATTATTAAACTTTCTACCACAGGAAACATACTGAACAAATACAGTTACTGTCAGACTCTAATCTGGGATACCTTGTCTATCAGAGACATGGTTAAAACCCACAACACCTTTACGTTCTAATTAATGTCCCGGGGGACAAGATTACAGAAAAGACAGATCGAGTGACAAAGGGGGGAGGAATTATGATTTATGAAAGGGAAAACATTAAAAGTAGATCAATTTGAGAATGTTGAAATTAAAATCACATTTTCCTCAGAAATGTATTTCAAGGTAATTGTAGTATACCGACCGACCACAGATAAAGACATTTTTCTTGATTCATTTTCAGACATCCTCAAACAGCATAGTATGAAAGAAGTAACGTCATGGGGGACGTTAATCTGGACTGGTTAAATAAAACACGTAGAAAGAAACTTAAGGATATTATAAACGGCTTCCACATGATACAAATAATAAGCAGCCCTACTAGATTTACAATTGGATGACAACAATCAAAGAGAACATCTGTAAATACACGAATACAAAACCAGAAAGAAGAGTGCTAAAATAAAAATACCATTGGATTCTAATAAAGACATGAGGACTCAGCTCTCATAAGAGCAATTATAACAGGTCTAAATACGGATTGTATGATTTAAAAGTTTGGAGGAACAAAGTTACAATGTTTATGCGGAAGTCTAAGGCTGACTTTCACTTAGAAGTAATCAAAGTTGCAAAAGGGAACATTAGAAAGTTATGGAAAACCAGATACAAACTTACGGAAAGAGAGCAAACAAGAAACAACACTACAACATTAAATATCAATGGCGCTACTATCGCAGACAGTCTGGACATAAATAATAATTTTAATGAACATTTCATCCAGTCTGTACAAACCCTGAATAAAAAATCCCTCAAAATCAGTGCAAATAATTGTAATTTATTCAGGATGGACTAATTTTAGAATTAACAAATGAAACAAAGTTAAACAAAATCTTCACTGCATTATCAGACTCACCATCTAGAGATATATATATATATGGGTTGGACACTATCTTCCTAAAAACATATAAGGATTGTATTATTGCTCGTATAACAACAATTGATAAATAAATTAATAACGGAAAACACTTTCCCTACCACGTCGAGAAACTGCTACTATAATTAAATCCATAAAGCAGGAAATAAAGAAGACCAGAACATGTACAGACCAATTAGCCTTCTCCATGTTATAACAAAAGGAATAAAAAATTTGAAATTAAAAAGTGGCTTTGGAGCAATCAAGGCTGCTCAGACGGTCACTAAGAGGAGCATTATGTTGACACATCAATTTAATGAGTATTATATTTATCCATGAGAGCATTTTTGTTGTAAATTGTGAGGTATGGCTGTTAAAATCTTGGTTGTTGTTACGAATGATGACAGATGTGAACAAGAGCATGTATTGTCTTTGTGTGATGATGTAAATAAGGTGTGGTTGTATTGTATATTAAGAATGTGTCCATGAAGGGGAATTTTAGGATTTCTATTAATCTGATTACATGCTACAGTATGATTATTTTTGATTAATTATTGATTATTATGAATGTATATATTTATTATGATTAATTAGTGTCATAATTTTATTGCTTGATTTGTGGATCCCCTTAATTTAGGTAGCCAGGGACTACAGATGGAAAGTAGCTATTTAGATATAATCTGGTACAGAACATATCTGTTTCTGAACTTAATGTTTCTATGCATTGTCCCATTATAGATAGACTAAATTAAATACAACTATTTAGTGAATTATTGAGGCCACAATAATTCACTAGGTGTTGTAAAATATCAAAGTACTATTGCAAAAGCGAACAGTGACCTCAAACATGACCTGTCCTCCGCCTCTGTTCTTGCTGCACTTGACTATCAGCTGCCTTTTCTTTTTCTTGGATGTTTCTGAAACTACTAATACTACTACTACTATTACTATTACTACGACTAACACTGTCCCTGTGAGAGGGACATAGGGGGGAGGTGAGTTTGGATTGGGTCAAGTTTGAGCGTGTTGAGGTTTTATTTAATCAATCCGGTACAAGGATAAAGGAACGTAATGATTTAGATTGACAATTGCAGTGGTTGGCGAAAGCAACCCCACCCTCAAAGGAGGGTGCCAATTCAGTAATTAAATGTTTAGTGAATGATCTAATATCCCGACATGGTTTCCCCAAAAAGATTAGGTCAAACAACGGCACCTAATTTAAGAAAACAGGTTAATCTTCTTCAGTCACAAGATCAGCACTTCTCAGGACCAGCAGCTTCCTAGGAAGGTGGAAAGACCATGAGACCAAAATGGTAAGTTTGCAAAATGTAGAATTTGTGTGCCAGTTCCTCTGTGCAGATTTGAGGATGAAAGCAGCCACCCCAGATTCCCTTGCACTCGCTAAGAGGGGCACGGTCAAAGCCAATCCAGGACCAACACCCGATATCTGACTGGAAGGAACCGAGAGGAGAGACAACACCTTGCCAGCGATGACGAGAACAACTAAGGTTGCCAGCCAATGTGTCCACCGGGACTCCAGCAGCTGTGGAAAGAAGTGTCGGGAGTGCCGAAGCAGCGAGGAGGCCTGAAGAAAGCCGAGGGCCTGGACCAAAGCCCCACGCCCCATACTCTGCCCCAGCCTTCCCCAAAGCCCCCACAGCTCCAACTCTACCTGAGTTTTCCCCAAAGCGGCCAGCGCGCACATGCCATTGCGCAGTCTGCCCAATGGACTGAACTACACCCCAAGAAGAGACAGAGACAGACTGTTTGAGTGGATCTCTTTCTTCACCAAGGCAGCCAAAAGCCCAACGAGGTGTCGGCAGGCCACCAGCCTGAGGCACCACCGAGCCATCTATACGAGCACTAATCGAACATGGACTCATACGAAATTCAGTTGTGTGTTCAAAATCAATTGATAATTAACAATATTGGTAACTACATTCATTGCAAATGCCGGGAAAAATATTTTTGCAAATGTCTTACAGTCATAAGTGTATATCTATTCATCTATTTATGTTCAATGATGTTCATGATCAAAGTATTTGTTATTCCTTTACTAAATCAAAGGGTAGGCCACTAATTGTGTTCTGTGAGATGGTTTTACTGCAGGCTGGTAACAGCGATCGCTCTGAAGGAGGGTCATAGACGGAATTTTTGCCTCGCATAAAAACATTGAGGTTTTTGCCTCTATCTGCGGTAGAGATTTAAGTTAGTGGTCTATATCAGAAATTGTTTTGGTCCAGGGTCTTAAGACCCTGGAAGGCGGGTATGTAGTAGAATTTCTGACCTTTTGACCTATGTTTCTTGTCTTTTAAGAATGTCCGCTCATTTTCAATTATCTTGTATTTTGTGCCATTGAATGGACCAGTGGTGGGACAAAAGTGAATATTAAGTCGTGCCAACCTGTCTACAGAATGTGTTGACTGTCTAAAGGATTCGAGTTGTTATGGAACAGATAGGAAAAACAACAAGACATTGACGCATTTAGATAACAAACAATGACGCACAAGAGACAGATAGGAAAAACAACAAGACATTGACGCATTTAGATAGCAAACAATGACGCACAAAAGACATATAAAAAATGGCAGAAGACCGGAACTCGACAGTGGTTTTGGCTTGTGTGTGTCTTGTTTGCTCCGGAGTGACATGTGGTCCGTCTGCACGGCCAACTCAATTCAACCTGCACTTCTGATAATGGGTAAATAAATGTGTTGTACTAAACTACTTTTGTTGCCTGTTTAAGCTTCGGACAATCCACTACACTATCCAATTCAAAGTCCTCCTGGTTGTGTTGCTGTAGCCAGCCGCTAATCTCACCTACAGCTTTCTTCTTTGCTGTCTTCATTGTTCATTAAACAAATTGCAAAAGATTCACCAACACAGATGTTCAGAATACTGTGGAATTTTGCGATGAAAACAGATGACTTAATAGCTGGCCACAATGGTGTCCCAATATGTCCGCACAATCCATGACGTCACGCGCAAACGTCATCATACCGAGACGTTTTCAGCAGAATATTTCGCAGGAAATTTAAAATTGCACTTTACTAATCTAACCCGGCCGTATTGGCATGTGTTGCAATGTTAAGATTTCCTCATTGATATATAAACTATCAGACTGAATGGTCGGTAGTAGTGGGTTTCAGTAGGCCTTTAATCCTATTGGTAAATCTGCACCTACTGAGCATTATTATCTTGATAAGGTCAGAATATTTGATACTGCTCATGAAGTGGATGCTCCAGCCAATGACATTTTTAAATAACAGCCAGGATAAGACGGCCCTTTGTTTGCTAATTTACCCAGCCTTGATACTCTTTCAAGTGGGTCTGTGTGATGACTGCATCTCTCCATATCCCTGGTGTGCATGAGTAGCAGGAAGAAAAGCTCTGATGACTGAAAGTAAATACCGTCTTGTATCCGGGTCAATACGGTTTTAGAGGAATTTCAAACTCTGATTGTATTGCTTCTGTGCGTTATCCGTAGAGATGCACTACAGAAAACAGGACCAAACTGACACAGCCATGAAGAAATAGAATAAAAAGAGATGACTAACCTAACCCACCTGAGCTCGGCTCACAGGGATCAATGTCCTCGTCATCGCTCGGACACTCGGCAGATGCCACGAGCAGGTCCTCAGTGGTCTGCAGAAAGAGAAACACACAGTTCAGTGAGATTCTAAGAACTACTACTAACTACGTGTGGATTTGTCATCAAAATTCAGGCAAAACATGCTTGCAAATCTGAGAAAAAAAACCCATCCTGGATCCATAATCTTTATCTGGATAGGAATTGCTTAAGTCATTTTTACATAATCTTACTGGCAAACAGCAAACTTCAAGCATAAAATAAGCTTCATGGCAGGGGCAAAATGTAACAGCTGTAACTAACTAGATCTCAGCTGTCATAAAGAAGGACTTGGTTACTAGTGCTGCGCTACACAATATGTTTGCAAGTTGGATTAGTATTGACTCGTGTCGGGGAAATTAAAGACGTCATGTTGTTTAACATCTGTTTGGATGCACATAATCTGATTCCATTTCATTATTTAGACATTTGGAGTTCACATGAGCATGATTTTTACTTATTAAACCTGGAACGAATCTATGAAATCCACGATGGGAGATGGGACGAAGAGCAGTTGCTGGTGAGGCCCGTGAAAGCTGGTCTATATCTAAATGGAATTTGCTGATGTGCGGTGTCTGCTATCCAGATGGCATAGCTGTCTGATCCAAGAGTGCCACATCCATCACTTCTGACTTGTGATTTGTTTTGGCTGGCATGAGATGGTGACACGCTACATTCACTGGAAGACGTTTAGGGGATCATGGAATCAATATGCCCTCACTCACCTTCCATCAGAGTAACTCTCAAGACAATGGAAACTGCTACCTTGGTTAAATCACAACACCGTGAGCTTTAGAGGAGATGTATGAACACCACTATCACGACCACGTGGAAACGACTTGACCTTCACAACAGGTCCCTCTGTCGCTGTCAGTGGAAGTAGTTACTTGACTATAGCTTACCATACACACTGCAAAAACTGAAATCTAAGTAAGATTAAATATCTCAAATAAGGGTGATATTTGCTTATTTTCTGTCTGATAAGATAATTCTTCTCACTAGCAGATTTTATGTTAGAGTGTTTTACTTGTTTTAAGAGTTTTGGTCCTAAATGATCACAGTAAGATATTACAGCTTGTTGCTCAGATTGTATGACCCACACTACCATTCAAAAGTTTGGGGTCACCCAAACAATTTTGTGGAATAGCCTTCATTTCTAAGAACAAGAATAGACTGTCGAGTTTCAGATGAAAGTTCTCTTTTTCTGGCCATTTTTAGCGTTTAATTGACCCCACAAATGTGATGCTCCAGAAACTCAATTTGCTCAAAGGAAGGTCAGTTTTGTAGCTTCTGTAACTAGCTAAACTGTTTTCAGATGTGTGAACATGATTGCACAAGGGTTTTCTAATCATAAATTACCCTTCTGAGCCAATGAGCAAAAACATTGTACCATTAGAACACTGGAGCGATAGTTGCTGGAAATGGGCCTCTATACACCTATGTAGATATTGCACCAAAAACCAGACATTTGCAGCTAGAATAGTCATTTACCACATTAACAATGTATAGAGTGTATTTCTTTAAAGTTAAGACTAGTTTAAAGTTATCTTCATTGAAAAGTACAGTGCTTTTCCTTCAAAAATAAGGACATTTCAATGTGACCCCAAACTTTTGAACGGTAGTGTATATTGAGTAAAACATGCTTGAAACTAGAATATCAACTGATGCAAAGCTGTGTCACAAGTATAAAACTACTTTTTTAAAGTAATACTTTCTTACTTCAAGCATGAAAAAAAATAATTATGTATGCATATCATTATGTCAAGATAATGGCACTAGCATTTGCTTATCCATTCTTCCATCCATCCATTTTCTACCGCTTGTCTATTTTGGGGTCGCGGGGGGTGCTGGAGCCTTTCTCAGCTGCACATGGGCGGAAGGCGGGGTACACCCTGGACAAGTCGCCACCTCATCACAGGGCCAACACAGATAGTCAACATTCACACTCACATTCACACACTAGGGCCAATTTAGTTTACTTAATTTAAGAATATTTTTTTAACATATTTTATTTCTACCAAGAAAAATGCACTTGTTATTAGTAAGAATATACCGGTACTTATTTTAAGGTATTTTTGGGTTGATTGAGGTTAGCTAATTTTACTTGTTTTGGAAAGTCTTGACAAGCCGAATTTTCTTGTTCTACTGGCAGATAATTTTGCTTAGTTCAAATAAAATACCCCTAATTTTTGATTTTTTTTTCTTGTCTTTGAACACTGACTTTTTGCAGTGCAAGTACAGTGGAACCTTCAAATTTGAAAGGCCACAATTTCATCTAACCGTTTATTTTCTACCGCTTGTCCCTTTCTAGCCAAGCTGCACTCGGGCAGAAGGCAGTGCACACTCCGGATAAGTCGCCACTTCACCGCAGGGCCAACACAGATAGCATACACAAGCATTCCATTTTCTGGAAAAATCCACCTCAATGTTACAAACTCACATTGCTGCAGTATTTATGACTCCAAGAGGCGGAGACAGGAGACAGTGTAGAGGTGAACATTTATTTAATATTAAAGGCCTACTGAAATGATTTTTTTTTATTTAAACGGGTATAGCAGATCCATTCTATGTGTCATACTTGATCATTTCGCGATATTGCCATATTTTTGCTGAAAGGATTTAGTAGAGAACATCGACGATAAAGTTCGCAACTTTTGGTCGCTGATAAAAAAAAGCCTTGCCTGTACCGGAAGTAGCGTGACGTCACAGGTTGAAAGGCTCCTCACATTTCCCCATTGTTTACACCAGCAGCGAGAGCGATTCGGACCGAGAAAGCAACGATTACCCCATTAATTTGAGCCAGGATGAAAGATTTGTGGATGAGGAATGTGAGAGTGAAGGACTAGAGTGCAGTGCAGGACGCATCTTTTTTCGCTCTGACCGTAACTTAGGTACAAGCTGGCTCATTGGATTCCACACTCTCTCCTTTTTCTATTGTGGATCACGGATTTGTATTTTTAACCACCTCGGATACTATATCCTCTTGAAAATGTGAGTCGAGAACGCGAAATGGACATTCACAGTGACTTTTATCCCTACGACAATACATCGGCGAAGCACTTTAGCTACGGAGCTAACGTGATAGCATCGGGCTCAAATGCAGATATAAACAAAAGAAATAAACCCCTGACTGGAAGGATAGACAGAAAATCAACAATGCTATTAAACCATGGACCTGTAAATACACGGTTAATGCTTTCCAGCCTGGCGAAGCTTAACAATGCTGTTGCTAATGACGCCATTGAAGCTAACTTAGCAACGGGACCTCACAGAGCTATGCTAAAAACATTAGCTATCCACCTACACCAGCCAGCCCTCATCTGCTCATCAACACCCGTGCTCACCTGCGTTCCAGCGATCGACGGAGCGACGAAGGACTTCACCCGATCATCCGTGCGATCGGCGGCTAGCGTCGGATAGCGCGTCTGCTATCCAAGTCAAAATCTTCCTGGTTGTGTTGCTGCAGCCTTCCGCTAATACACCGATCCCACCTACAACTTTCTTCTTTGCAGTCTTCATTGTTCATTAAACAAATTGCAAAAGATTCACCAACACAAATGTCCAGAATACTGTGGAATTTTGAGATGAAAACAGAGCTTTTTGTATTGGATTCAATGGTGTCCGAATACTTCCGTTTCAACGATTGACGTCACACGCATACGTCATCATACATAGACGTTTTCAACCGGAAGTTTAGCAGGAAATTTAAAATTGCACTTTATAAGTTAACCTGGCCGTATTGGCATGTGTTGCAATGTTAAGATTTCATCATTGATATATAAACTATCAGACTGCATGGTTGGTAGTAGTGGGTTTCAGTAGGCCTTTAAAACAAAAAGTGCAACAGGCAAGTACACAGGAAGCAGGGAAAGCATGGAAGCAAACAAAGCAATGAAAATGATCCAGCTATGTCTGAGAAGCGAGGCTGGCATATACAGTAAACCCTTCCGATTAGTGATCAGGGGCGGGTCTGCTCAATCAGGAAGGGAGTGGCAAAATAGAAAGGAAGGAGCGCTGAAACAGAAATAACACAAAACACAGGAACAACAATATACAAAGTCTAACCTGCGATGACAGGTCATGACACTCAAAAGTCAAACAGGACATGATGTCAGCAATTAGAAGCTTTAATTTTTATAGTCACAATAAGTTTTAGTTTTTCCTGTTTAGTGTTTCTTCCCCTCTAACGCTCTTATTTTTGGTCCATTTCTTGTTTTAGTTTAGTTTAGTATAACTTTCCTGTTTAGCCTGCCTCTGGTCACTAATTGGGAGGGTTTATCTGTCAGTACATAATAACATGACCTTCTTATCTGCACTTCACCTACTGTTTCTGTGTCATGGTGTCACGCCAAAAACCGCCATGTGTTATCATACAACAATAAATTACAAGAACAAATTGCACACTACCAAATGTTGATTCTAGTGACACCTATAAACCGTCACTCTCAGCCAGGACACACCTTCCTGTCCCCTCCTCATTATGTCAGTCAGACATTCTCCAAAGTCGAGTGATTTGACTTTATTTTGATTGGATTCAGCTGTATTATAGCACATGTCATGACCCGCCAGTTACAGGTCTGGGGCCGTACTTATCAAGCTTCTTAGAATTACTCCTAAGAAGTCTGCTAAGAGTTGACTTAAGAGTAAATAAATTCTTGGCTGAAAGCTGCACTTAAAAGTTAGTTATCAAGCGTCTTACTCACACTTTCAGCGAAGTGTAGGACTGAATCTTGAGTGTCACACTCAGAGCTGAATTACGACATTACTATGTGCCGTAAACGCAATTTTAGGTGACGTCATTTCTGTGTCCGTAGAAATGACCAATCACGGAAGGGAATCCCTTGTCTAAGAATAAAGAAATATCTTGGAAATATTTAAGTGGACAATGGGAGTGTATATTTTGACAATAAACTACAAAATAATACAAAACAAACTAGTCCCCGCCGGCACTCACGCTACCGCTCCCTCTCTTCTCTCGCCCACACACTCACTGACGTCACTCACCTCACGGTATGTGTGTATACGCTACTGTCATAACATTTTCTTTCCAATTCATTAATTAGGCAACTAATTTGAAACTGGTGTGGGTGGCTCTATATATACTAGCCCACTGCAGCCACATGCAGAAATCAACATGGAATCGAAAAGTATTAAATCTGTGACAAAAATAATACCCGCTCTGTCTAAACGATACCGTTTGATCAGCTGCTCGTCATCAAACAAATCCAGAACATCGTTCCGCTCCCTGAATGTTCACGCACGTCTCTCTCGCCTCAGTGCCATCCCCCGCTGGCAACTCCTAACCACTTAAGACACCTCTGAAGGTCTCTTGAATATCGTGGAGAGTAGGAGTGATTCTTAGACTTAAGAACGTTGATAAAAAGCTTTTATTCTTAAGTTTGAGAGTAGGACTAAATTTCGCAAATTCTCAGGACTTAAGTGTAAAATGGCACTCTAAGAAGCTTGATAAGTACGGCCCCTGGCTTTTTTCCCTTGTGTTTCTGCTCCAGCGCTCTCTCTCTCTCTCTCCGTTTTTTCCACTTCCTGTATGTTTCCCCTACGTCGTCACAGCTAGTGTAGAGCGTGGATTGACACACCTGCCTTGATTTGGTTATTTGGACACTCATGTTTACAATCACCATCTGAGGACTTTATATGCCAGCGTCTCAGACGTTGCTGGCACGTCGTTTTTGGTTTTGCATTGCACTGTGCATTAATGTTTCCTATCTTCCAAGTTTAGCATTTTCACCTGTGCTCTTGCGTCATCCTTTTGTGTTCCTGATGTTTCCCTCTTCTTTTCATGTGGGTTTTTTTTTTTGCCTTTTGGTTTGGGACCCTTTGGAACTGTGTGACAAGGGGTGGCACTTTGGTGACTTCTGCTGTGCTTTTTTGTGGGCTTCTGGATCTGCATCCCGGGAGCCTTTTGGCCATGGAGACCAGCTGCTGGGTCTCAGCCACACCAGAGTCCGTTTGGAGAGACTGGAGGAGATGTGGATGAAAAGACAGGGCTTCACAATGTCTTGGCTGAATGAGCAGGTATCGGACACTTCGCTCATCCATGGGGACTGGACACTGGCCGAGAACTAGTGGGCAGCCGAGGGTGGAGTCGGCTGTCTCATGTCCTTTGTTGGGTCTGCTCCTGTCTCTGGCCATGCTCCCCCCACCCCAGCAGACGATGGCGTGCAACACCGCAGAGGCCACCACAGTGTATATGTTTTAATTTTTTTGTTGTTGTTTTACTTTTGTAACTGTATGTAGAAGTGGCTGGTTGCATCAGCTCTGCTCTTTTAATGTCTTTATTGTCATTTGTGTTCTTTGATGTTTCCCTCTTACACCCATTTTATGTGTGCTATGGCTATGAAGTTTTTTTTTCTCCCCTGGCCTCAGTCTGGACCCCCTCTCCAGGGGCCCAGGCTTAGACTGAACCCCCCCTCCCCAGCGTTTACCTGTTTTCACCTTTTTTATAAGGGGCGCCAGAAGTTGGCAGACCCGTCAGCGATCCTGTTCTGTCTCCCTGTAATGTTTGTCTGCTCTTGAATGGGATTGTGCTGAAAATCTTAATTTCCCCTCGGGGATTAATCAAGTATTACTGCTTCTGATTCTGTTCCTTGCCATTATGTTGAGTGATTTGACTTTATTTGAGTTTTTAAAAAAAATATATTATACAAACTTTTTACATGTATATTAAAATTTTCCTGGTAACATCACCTTCAAAGATAATACATATTTTTTGTCTGGAGTGAGCTAAATCGCTATTTCCTATGGGAATATTTGTTTTGAAATATGCAAATTTCGAATTGCGCTGGACTTTGAGGGTTTCACTGTGTATTAAATGTTTGCTTTTTTCACTCTCTGCTTTTCCATGTCAGGAGTCTCCACGAGTCAATCGCATGAATGGTTTTGGCAATTTTTTAGGCCGGCTGTCCTTCTGGAACACACCCATGCCCTCTCACATGAAAAACGTTTACCATTACACCACCAGTGATTCACTGTATATTCTGGCATTGACCTAACTGTAAGAACATATATTTTGTTATATGCGTTTTATAAACACAAACCAGTAAGGACTTCTTCCCAGGCAAGTCGGAGCTTTTCATCCTGTCCCTAACGAACACAACCAATAATATGGGACAGTCATCATGGGTGTGTTTAATAATTATTTTAGTCCAGTGTTTGTCTTTTTTAAAAATGGCCCTTGAAAAATTATGTCTTGCATATAGGGTTGTCTCATATTTGGGTCAGTATTAGTGTTGTCCCGATATCAATATTTTTGTACCGGTATTTTAATACTTTTTGGTACTTTTCTAAATAACGGGGATCACAAAAAATTTCATTATTGGTTTATTTTAACAAAAAATATTACGGTACATTAAACATATGTTTCTTATTGCAAGTTAGTCCTTAAATAAAATAGTGAACATACAAGACAACTTGTCTTTTAGTAGCAAGTAAGCAAACAAAGGCCTCTAATTTAGCTGCTGAAATATGCAGTAACATATTGTGTCATTTTCCATTCTACTATTTTGTCAAAATTAATAAGGACAAGTGGTAGAAAAGGAATTATTAATCTACTTGTTCATTTACTGTTAATGTCTGCTTACTTTCTCTTTTAACATCTTCTATCTACACTTCTGTTAAAATGTAATAATCACTTATTCTTCTGTTGTTTGATAATTTACATTAGTTTTGGATGATACCACAAATTTGGGTATCAATTCAACACCAAGTTGTTACAGGATCATACATTGGTCATATTCAAAGTCCTCATGTGTTCAGGGACATATTTCCTGAGTTTATAAACATAACACAACATTAAAGAAAAAATAAAGAAGATGTTATGATGCCAAAAAATATCGATGTAATCATAGTAGTATCGACTAGATACGCTACTCTACTAGATATCATTGGATACCAAGTAGTACACCTAACAGTGGATGTTAGGTGTAGAGCCACCCATGGTGTTTGTTTACTTTTCAGAGGCGGTATAGTACCGAATATGATTCATTAGTATTGCGGTACTATACTAATACCGGTATACCGTACAACCCTGGTCAGTATAGTTGAAATCTAGGTGATGCATGACATCTGAAAGTATTTGATTTAAACTCTCTGATTTGAATTTTTTTATGATAATTATATTTTATGATTTTATTTTGATTTAGGATTATTTTTATGATCATTTCATTTTTAATTTGCCTCCTTGTAATTTTCCGGAAAGCACTTTAAAAAAGGGGCGGTATAGCTCGGTTGGTAGAGCGGCCGTGCCAACAACTTAAAGGGTTCCAGGTTCGATCCCCGCTTCTGCCGTCCTAGTCACTGCCGCTGTGTCCTTGGGCAAGACGCTTTACCCACCTGCTCCCAGTGCCACCCACACTGGTTTAAATGTAACTTAGATATTGGGTTTCACTATGTAAAGCGCTTTGAGTCACTAGAGAAAAGCGCTATATAAATATAATTCACTAAATTACTTTGTGTACGAATTGTGCCCTATAAATAAACCTGCCTCGCCTATAGTGTTGCATGACAATTTCGATTTTCTATATCAAATATTGTTTTCAAATTTGAGAACATTTTCCTTACTTACACACCTCTCTTGGCTTTACAAGGACATTACCTGACCTATATGTTGTACTATACAATAGGGTAAAAAAAAGTATAAGGCACTACATATCCCCTTCAATAAATTCACAAGTGACAAGCCTCACCCAAGCAGGATTAGCGAGTAGGTCAACATTTTGATGCGGTCATGACCTAGAGAGCCCCCAACATTACCAATTCATGGTGTCCCCATGTGGGGGATTTTTTTGTGGCTTACCACAGAGATGACAAATAGTGGGAAGCTTGCCAGCCTGAAAAGAGAATCAAACTCTTCAAAAAACCTTTAGTGAGGAAGGTATTTTAAATAAAACAAAACAGAATACTAGTTTGGCACCACAAAGGGTTGTGAATTTGACTGTTATATTTTTATAACTTTTTCCCAGGTATTCTGTGAAGTGTTAATTAGCTCAGAACAGTGACTCTATTTTTTTCCCAGAATGAGGAGCATAATTCACACAGGAGAGAGGGGGCTCATACAAACAAGGTACTTCTAAAGCACTAAAAGCAAGGATTCTGGGCTTGCAAAGCATCATTATTCCAGCAGTAAAGTGCTGAAGCCATGGTGGAACCTGGAGAGTAGCTCATTTATCTGCTTCTGCTCATAGGAGCCGAGAGCACACTCCAGTGGGATGTGCCGAGAAAGCCCGGGGAGACAGTTGGGAGTACGTAACGCACACAAACTAGAAGAGAAAGCCATTCTGTGGAGAGAAACCTGCTTTTAGCGTTCATGCAAAATGCATGAGCATTTTCACAGTCTCTAAGTACATTGTCATGTGAGATAATTTAGGTGTCGGGGGGATATTGGGGATAATGAAAACTGTTCTAACGCAAGGTTATCAGTCGACCTCCACTGAGCCATCAAGGTGACGTGAACTTTAACATTCCAACCTGACTTCTCTTTGTCATTTTGGCTTTCCATATCTAAGGATTGATAAAATCCTCCTAACGAGGTACCTCAACCGACCCCTTGCATGTCCTCTCAAAAGCATAGTCAGCACTTGTGCAATGTATTAAAAAAGGTGACTTTGTGATTCTGCAGCATGCTGTAGTACAATTGCTTACTGAATGTGTTCACCGTTATGCTGCATAGGGAATTAGAGGTATTCTTTAGACCAGTGTTTTTCAACCACTGTCCCACGGCGTGAGATACAGTCTGGTGTGCCGTGGGAGATTATCTAATATCACCTATTTGGGTTAAAAATTTTTTTTGCAAACCAGTAATTATAGTCTGCAAATTATGTATTGTTGTTGAGTGCCGGTGCTGTCTACAGCTCGGCAGAGTAACTATGTTGTACTCTTTCATATCAGTAGGTGGTAGCTAATTGCTTTGTAGATGTTGGAAACAGCGGGAGACAGTGTGAAGGTAAAAAGGTGTCTAATGTTTAAACTAAAAATAAACAAAAGGTGAGTGCCCCTAAGAAAAGGCATTGAAGCTTAGGGAAGGCTATGCAGAACGAAACTAAAACTGAACTGGCTACTAAGTAAAGAAAAACAGAATGCTGGAGGACAGCAAAGACTTACTGTGGAGCAAAGACGGCGTCCACAATGTACATCCGAACATGACATGACAATCAACAGTGTCCCCACAAAGAATGATGAAAAACAACTGAAATATTCTTGATTGCTAAAACAAAGTAGATGTGGGAAATACAGGAAAATACAGGAAAATACCAAAAAAAGAGAAAAAGCCGCCAAAATAGGAGCGCAAGACAAGGACTATAACACTACACACAGGAAAACACTAAAAAACTCAAAATAAGTCACGGTGTGATGTGACAGGTCGTGACAGTACACCTACTTTGAGACAAGAGCTACAGTGATGCATGGTTGGTTATGGTTTAAATTCATGTTCAACAATTGTGACTTTTAATTGTCAACTGAGTTTTGTTTTTTAATGATTTCTGCTGGTGGTGTGCCTCCGGATTTTTTCAACGGAAAACATGTGCCTTGGCTCAAAAAAGGTTGAAAAACACTGCTTTAGACCAGTGTTTTTCAACCTTTTTTGAGCCAAGGCCCCTTTTTTTTCATTGAAAAAATACCGAGGCACACCACTAGCAGAAAACATTAAAAAATTAAACTCAGCAGCCGATATTGACAGTAAAAAGTCGTTCTCGCAATTGTTGGATATAAATTCAAACCATAACCAAGCGTGCATCACTATAGCTTGTCTCAAAGCAGTTGTACTGTCACGAGCTGTCACATCACGCCGTAACTTATTTGGAGTTTTTTGCTGTTTTCCTGTGTGTAGTGTTATAGTCCTTGTCTTGTGCTGCTATTTTGTTGTTGATTGTCATGTCATGCACGGATGTACTTTGTGGACGCCGCCTGCTGCTCCCACACGCTGTAAGTCTTTGCTGTCGTCCAGCATTCTTTTTTTTGTTTACTTTGCAGCCAGTTCAGTTTTAGTTTTGTTTTGCATAGCCATAGCCTAAGCTGCAATGCCTTTTCTTAGCGGCACTCGCCTTTTGTTTATTTTTGGTTTAAGCATTAGATACCTTTTTACCTGCACATTTCCTCCGTCTGCATATTGTGATCAAGACGAACCATGTTCCCGACATCCACAAAGCAATTAGCTATCTGCTACCACCTACTGATATGGAAGAGTATTACACGGTTACTCTGCCGCGCTCTATAGACAGCAGAGACACTCAACAACGGCAAATTATTTGCGGATTATAATTACTGGGTTTGCAAAAAATATTTTTAACCCAATTAGGTGAAATGACATAATCTCGGCACAGTGGTTGAAAAACACTGCTTTAGGGTATCTCTATGTTGTGTTCTATAAACCAAGAGAGGGCTTTCGTGTGAAAACCTGTTGGTGCTTCTCTGCGGAGAGCGATGGATTTTCACATAGTTGTCTCATTGGTCTAATTTGATGAATAATCTTTGGCACACAGCACATGTCTTTGGAGACACGCTCAAAGTCAGGAGGACACAAAAGGCATCTGAAGGGTTTATCCGACGCATGCCTCCACTGTCCTACTAATGTATTCCGCTGAGGACGCTCCTTGTTTTCTTTTACCTTGCTGTAACCTTCTTTTTATCTAGTCTTTTTCTGCAGAAATGTATTTCATCTACAGAGTATTTGACAAACTAAAGATAATTCCTTATTTTCAATAGAGCCTAATGGAATGCATACAGACTGAGCCTCACAGACAAGTCCATACTTTTTGTTCTATCTTCCCCTCCATAACTCCGTTAACACAATCCTAAAGCTGTGAGTGCACTAATTAATACACCCTCATACCTGCAACACCATTTAATCATCGCCGCTAACAACCAGACCTAAGCTGTTTGCTATTTCCACAGTACAATTTGGCCATGTCATCTAGCAACCATGACATTTACTTTAAATTCTCAGTTTACGCCAACTGACTAGCTTGTAATATATTTTTCTTTTACAAAACATAAGCACAAGATGTGAATTCCACTAACAGACGGAGTGTGTTTACTGATATATTAAATACCAAAGATTTCCCTATGGCCAAAATTGATGATGCAATGATTTTTCCTATGACTACAGAGACTGTTTCAGAATACACGTTCGGCTTTTAAAAGCATAATTACTCTTTCTAACTATGTTGAAGCTTGATGAAATGAAACACAAGAGTGAACCATATCAGTTCAAAGCCAGTATAAACATTCCCTATTGTGTCATAATTGAAAACCCTCCTAAGGTTTGTATTATTGTCTTAAAAAAACAACTGAAGATAACCTTATTTACAGTAAACATCTGAATCCTAAATATCCCTTAAACCAGGAGTGTCAAACTCATTTTATCTCAGGGGCCGCATGGAGGAAAATCTTTTCACAAGTGGGCCGTAATGGTAAAATCATGGCATGATAACTTAAAAGTAAAGACAACTTCTTTGTTTTACTTTGGCCAAAAACAAGCACATTATGAAAACGTACAAATCACAACTAATCCTATGGACAAAACACTTTAAGTTTGTTGAAAATTCTGAGGAAATTGGTGCAGCTTTAAAAACACAATGAGCTTAGACTTCGTCTCAGTGTATCTACAAAGCCAGGATTAAACTTTAAGTATTTAAGTCTTTCTGGGATTGAACAAAAACACAACATGTAAACTCTTCGAGGTATCAAATGCCACCTTTGTCATGTCCACGTATCAATCCAGTGCTAACTCAACAAACTGTAAGAAACGGAGGTAAAAACTATTCAAAAGGGTTACATTTTCTCGTTTTTGACAGAGACATTATGGGGTAGTAAGGGTGTCAAATACTGATGTGTTCGAAGCAGAAGACATAAAACGGCAAGATTTAACTTTCATTTGGGTTGAGGGAGAGGAGCCGCAGCCACGCTTTACTTTGTACATCTTGCTAGTCTTAACATAATTGCTATTGTGACATCCAGTGGACACATTTAGAACAGCAGTTTCTTTCATTCCAAAAAAAATGCAGCTCATGTTAATACTTGGCAAACTCATTACGCGGGCCGGATAAAACCTGTACGTTTGACACCCCTGCCTTAAACGCTTAGGTGCTTGTTATTTTTTCTCACGGTTGCAGAGGTCTGTTAAAATCCAGTTCTGACCAGGTTTGTTGTCTTGTGCTTTCCGCCAGCAGCAACACCTCATTAGTGCACCAGTGAGGGACGGTACAAATAGCGGGACAGCAAGATCAGAATTTTTAATATCACGATGGAGACTTTTTATATCGGACAAAGTACAACTGAAGCCTTCATAATGTAAATCAAACCTACGTCAATTACATTATCAATGGAATGGCAAAACACTGTTTCCCCATTGTAGCTATCACGCTTGATGACAAGTATCTAACTTAGCAGCCTAGAACTAGGTCGATGGTGATGAATAATTTAGTCCCAGATGCTCGATAGATTTTATCCGAATAATGAAGGCAACTCAGCCTCTCAGACTGTGAGGTTGTACAGTGCAAAAAGCCTGGCCTTCGCCCACACTCTTCCTGCTGCCAAGCTGTCAACATCACGGCCCCACACAGTCCTGCACATGGCTGCAAGACGATGTGAGTAACATTGGCACAGCAACTGGAAAACTGATGAGTTCTATTAATGATAGACTGCCCATATGTGTTTTAAAGGGGACCTATTATGCAAAAGAATAATGTATTAACTATTGGCACATTTTTGTGTAACTGGGAGCTGCATAAGTCTGAAAACAATTGAAATCCAATCATGGAGGCATGGCAGAGATATTTATAAAACAATCTTGCCTTCCTTCATGCCTCCTCCAAATGAGCCGTTTGAAATGTGCCCAATTTTAAGATTAAAGATTAAAGTACCAATGATTGTCACACACACACTAGATGTGGTGAAATTTGTCCTCTGCATTTGTCCCATCCCCTTGGGGAGCAGTGGGCAGCAGCGGCGCCGCGCCCGGGAATAATTTTGGTGATTTAACCCCCAACTCCAACCCTTTGTTGCTGAGTGCCAAGCAGGGAGGTTATGGGTTCCATTTTATAGTCTTTGGTATGACTCGGCTGGGATTTGAACTCCAACCTACCGATCGTTTTTCCAATTTGTGACGTTTTTCCAATTGGTGACGTCAGCGGATATCTCCATATATGGTAACGTTTTACCCGAAGAGCTTAGTGCGAGTCCACTTTGTGTAGTCCAACTTTGTACTCATAAGTTCCTTCTTTTTGTCTATCCTCTTGTTGTGGGGCAGATTGGCTCGTATATGCACATGAATCCTCCACTGATGCCATTTCTAATAAAACGTGGCATGTAGTTCTAACTTATATCTGTCAGTACACGCCATGTGGAGGCGCTAAAAACAACAATATGGCTGACGGTGAGTAGACGCAGTGGAAGTGGAGTCACCTAAATAAGACCCCCTAAAAAAGGGCGCATGCTGAGGATGGACTGTAAAACATGATCTATGCACAATTTTCACCAAAGATCCCCCATTACATGCTATGTAGACCACAAATGACTATTTTAAAGGTAAACAATATATAATGTGACCCCTTTAAAAGCATATCAGATGAGTGAAGTGAATTATATAGCACTTTTCTCTAGTGACTCAAAGCACTTTTACATAGAGAAACCCAATATTTAAGTTACATTTAAACCAGTATGGGTGGCGACTAGGATGGCGGAAACGGGGATCAAACCTGGAACCCTCAAGTTGCTGGAACGGCCACTCTACCAACCGAGCTATATCGGTTGGTATGAAAGGGAGAATACTTTTTCTTTTTTTTAATATTAAAGAATATCCCTGATTTAAGTTCACAGGCAGGTAACCATAGCGGCAAAAACAATGGGAAAAAAACCACACCTTTATTACATAATTGATGTAGACATGAGTTAGACATTGTGGAGTATTTTGAGCATTCCTATTTATCACTGTTTTCCGTTCTGAAAGTCATCATTAAAAACAAGTGTGGAGGGTTTGCATTACAGTCATTCTATGACTCAGCTGCCTTTGGGGCCCTAGCCCACCGTTTCCAATACTACCAGTACCATAGGAGGGAAGGTCCTATGGTCCTATGGCATCGGCATAAAGTTTTACCAGCACCTCAGTTGGCAGCATGCCAGGACACACCCCTGCTCGCGCTGGGCGCATCACGCCCACGCAACGGCGAAGCTGCAGGCAATCAGCAATCCGCGCACCTGGGACTAATCAAGACAAGCAGCATAAAGACCAGCGGACCCATGGAGCCTACGCCAGAACGTAGTTCACTCTTCACAATAAGCACCCCGTCTCTGGCTTCCCTCCCGCGTACTTGCTCTCCCTTTTTGTCTTCCTTGTTTCCCGCGTCTCATGTCCTATGTGCTTCTCGCAGTGTCCTTCCTGTTCCTCGTGATCGAGTTGTGTACCTCGACTTCCTTCTGGATTTTGGACTGCCCCCCTCGATCCTCGACTCCTGCTTGGACACGGACCTCGTTGCTTCTCTCCAGCCCCCCGACCGCTTGCCTGACCACGGACTACCTCTTTGCCTCGCCCCTCTGGACTGACAAAGGATTCATCCAACACGCACTTACGACAAACCCTGGTACATTTACATTATTAATTCTACACATCGTCTTGCACCAAACACTTAGAGTAGGATACCCCTCCCACACACTCTTCAAAGGTTGCAATAAACCTGTTAACCTGATCCTCCTCGTGGTGTCATCTCCTTCCCCTGCCGTACGTAACAGAAGGGACAGTATACTGAACTTGAGCGTTTAACAGTGCGCTCACATTGGCCAAATGTGCCGGACTTTAAGGGCCTCATTTACTAGATCTAAATACCATGCGCTAAACAGAATGTGCAAACAACAAAATAGTGAGTGTGTTGCATGTGATCTACTAGGACTGCATGTGCAATTGATAAGTGGTGCAGACCGCCTTACTCAAATGAGATTTTTGCATGTACTATACAGGGCTTTCACTACGGAGACACTGTACACCAGGGGTGTCAAACTCATTTTAGCTCAGGGGCTGCATGGAGAACCATCTATTCCTACGTGGGCCGGACTGGTAAAATCATGGCATAATAACTTTAAAATACAACTACGGCAACTTCAGATTGTTTTCTTGGTTTTACTTTGGCCTAAAATAGAACAAGCACATTCTGAAAAAAGGACATATCACATATGATCCTCTTGACAAAACAATTCAAGTTAGTTGAAAAATCTGCGGAAAAAAATGGTACAGTTTAAAAAACTCCATGAAGAACACAATGAATTTAGACTTAATCTCAGTGTATCTACAAAGCAATTCAACTTTAAGTCACAGCCCATGTAGGATTGAACAAAAAACACAAGAAAGCATAAATCAAAACTCCTCTATGTATCAACTACCTCATTTGTCTTTCCACTGTTCACTTTCTTTGAATTTTCACAGAAGAAACTAATTTTCACAGAACCATATCAATGTGTCTCATGCAGCATTTTAAGTGGGGTTACCAATTGTTTATTTTACTCCTGTGTGTTTTACGTTGGGTCAGGGGAGAGGAGTCCCAGCCCCGCTACTGTGTACCTCTTGCTTGGTATACTTGCTCGCCCCAATATAAACAATTTGCTTGCCTAACAGAATTGCTATTGCGACATCCAGTGGACACATTTAGAAAAACAGTTTATTTAATTTTAAAATGCAGCTCAATTTTACACTGACTCATCTCGCGGGCCGGATTGAACCTGTTCGAGGGCCTGATCCGGCCCACGGGCCGCATGTTTGACATCCCTGCTGTACACATTTACTGCACATCATGTTATCATGCTGTGCTACCTGTCGCATTTTTGCTATGTTTTCAAACATGCAGCAGACATGTGCCACTTTTAGAAGCAGTCATGTGGTGAATCTACATTGAAACGCACTGACTGCAAATGTGAAGAATATGAAAAAAAAAAAAGACATATTGCAAAAAGGAATTATGTTACACAGGAAATATGTTAACAATATATCTTCTATATGAAATTACTAACGTCATAAAAAAACAAAAGACGCAGCAGACACAAAAACGCATCAATTGAATTTGTTTTAATCGGCCCCCTTAAGTAGAATTATAAAATGACATTGCTCAATAGAAAATATGTGTAATATATATATATATATATATATATATATATATATATATATATATATATATATATATATATATATATATATATATATATATATATACACTACCGTTCAAAAGTTTGGGGTCACACTGAAATGTCCTTATTTTTGAAGGAAAAGCACTGTACTTTTCAATGAAGATAACTTTAAACTAGTCTTAACTTTAAAGAAATACACTCTATACATTGCTAATGTGGTAAATGACTATTCTAGCTGCAAATGTTTGGTTTTTGGTGCAATATCTACATAGGTGTATAGAGGCCCATTTCCAGCAACTATCACTCCAGTGTTCTAATGGTACAATGTGTTTGCTCATTGGCTCAGAAGGCTAATTGATGATTAGAAAACCCTTGTGCAATCATGTTCACACATCTGAAAACAGTTTAGCTCGTTACAGAAGCTACAAAACTGACCTTCCTTTGAGCAGATTGAGTTTCAAACCCCGGCCGGGTCATACCAAAGACTATAAAAATGGGACCCATTACCTCCCTGCTTGGCACTCAGCATCAAGGGTTGGAATTGGGGGTTAAATCACCAAAAATGATTCCCGGGCGCGGCTACGCTGCTGCCCACTGCTCCCCTCACCTCCCAGGGGGTGATCAAGGGGATGGGTCAAATGCAGAGGACAAATTTCACCACACCTAGTGTGTGTGTGACTATCATTGGTACTTTAACTTTTAACTTTTACTTCTGGAGCATCACATTTGTGGGGTCAATTAAACGCTAAAAATGGCCAGAAAAAGAGAACTTTCATCTGAAACTCGACAGTCTATTGTTGTTCTTAGAAATGAAGGCTATTCCACAAAATTGTTTGGGTGACCCCAAACTTTTGAACGGTAGTGTATATATATATATATATATATATATATATATATATATATATATATATATATATATATATATATATATATATATATATATATATATATATATATTTTTTTTTTTTTTTTTTTTTTTTTTGACGGACCATATATGTCCACACACGGCTGTGAGAAACCATGGTCCGTCAAAGTAAAGCAAATAGAACTAGATGTTTCAATCCCTTGGTAAGTAGGAACAATCCTGACGGTAGCAGTCGGTGTGGAGTGGTGAAAGGGAGGGTAAGTATGTCATTGGGGTCTTCGGGTGGGCACCCTGCTTCATCGACGTTTCGTTGATTGAAGCCCACGACGTCTCCAGAGGGCTCAACGGTGTACCTAGCGTCCCAGGTACACCCCCCTCCATGCCACACCCTCCGTTTCCCACTCCTTGCTGTTAGACTTTGGCCATTTCACCAACGGCTTACGTCCTTGCATGTTTTCCTTTTGCGGTGTACTGGGTATGGTCTTGGACTGGTGGTTCTGCCTGAAGCTTCCCCCTCATCCTGCAGGGTGCTGATGCTCTGCGGACTGTGGGTTTCTTCCTGCCGCTGAGTTTCATCCGACTGATTTAACCTTCTTCTTAACAGAAGCCGGTCAATGCGGGGCCCTGGGTTAGGGGTTTTCAGGTATTTCTTCCGTCCTTGGTGAACTTTAAGACCATGGGTTGATGTTACTTTAGCCTAACCACACACACACGTCTGAAGAACATGTCCAACTGCTGGTTTCTCAAGAGTGTTACTACTACCTTTCATTGTCGTGTCCATTCCAAGGGTCGTTACCGGGAGATCAGCCTGTGAGTCTTCTTGTGCCCCTGCTCTCGCAGACTCTAGGGGTATTGTTCTTCTTGAACTTTCTGTAGCCAGATAAGGTGGCTCTTGTGCCCTATCCCTAATAGGGTGACGGAGCCTGCTGCTGTGGGTAGCTAGCCCATAACAGCCCCGTTGGGGTCTATTTCCTCCTGTCAGCTGTCTCTCCAAGCTGTCACATGGTCTTTCCCTTGTCGTCAGCTGCACTTTCACAACAGTCACTGGGTTTTTCTTCCAGAAGATCAGTAAAGCAAATAGAACTAGATGTTTCAATCCCTTGGTAAGTAGGAACAATCCTGACGGTAGCAGTCGGTGTGGAGTGGTGAAAGGGAGGGTAAGTATATACAAAAAATATATATATATAATATATATATATATATATATACATATATATATATATATATATATATATATATATATATATATATATATATATATATATATATATATATATATTTTTTTTTTTTTTTTTTTTTGACGGACCATATATGTTGAAAAGCACACGAAGGACGGAACTGCAGCGCAATCGTCTGGTTTCTCACAGCCGTGTGTGGAACTGTGTCAGTTTGCACATACTTTACAGACGCGCTAAATAAAGATTAAAATTGGTGTTCACAATTGACTTGTATTCCTGATAAATCACACTGCGATTGCTAAATAATTATATTTGCAATCCTCTGTGCACACGTTTAGTAAATCAGCTTTGCATGTGCTATCGTATTTGCACTTGTTTTAGTCCCACCTAAACTTTTAGTAGATCTGGCCCTACAGTAATTAGTTAGCGCAGTACGATTGACCTAATGTGATTACACCCTGAGACACATCCTCTATTATGGAGGAGGTGGTAGAACACATAATAACGTCTCGTTTCTGAGTAATTTATGAGATATGGTGCCATTGGGCACACTTTGCTTTATTTAAAGCCAATCAGTGTTTCCTTCAGCTGGACTTCAGGCGGAGTATCAGGCCAAGATGAAAATTTAAAAAAATGGCTATGTTTTCCCCTGGTACCATGGTGCTCCTTTCTTGCCATACATCTTCCAGGGTCTTTTAAGTCACAGTGGCCAGACAGGCTAACAAGGTGCTTGGAGGCAGCTTCACACAGCCCATGCATCCAATTTGATGCAGCAGAGAGGGACACACATTTCCAATTCACCTGGTTTTGCATCATAGTATGTTGTACAAAGGAATTCGAAGCAGCACTGAAATACTGATACTATATATATATAAAAAAAAAACTGGGGATGAGCAAGCATTGTATCTTCTGGACTGCAGGGACACATGCATGTGCAGGCTTGTTAGTCGTCCTGCCTTGCGAGACCCGAGAGCACAACAGTGACTCTTTTTGGATTTGGATCATTTCTGCTTTAATGCACTACTGCTGCCCTGCTTTGTGGGACTTCCTCAAGTCGTACTCAGAACCCCTTTTAACTATTTTCTAGGAAGATGCACGCGTAGGGTGTCAATGTGAATTTTTCAGCATGCGATAGTAAACATTGCTGAATTTACATACTAGGGATAAACAAAAAGAAAGTATGAGAGGGAAACACTGCTGCCTGCCATTTCAGTAATAAAAGTGGAACTGCTGTTTATTACAAGCCAAAACTCATGATAAACACTATTCAAAAGACACACTTTTATCTTTAAAGGCCTACTGAAACCCACTACTACCGACCACGCAGTCTGATAGTTTATATATCAATGATGAAATCTTAACATTGCAACACATGCCAATACGGCCGGGTTAACTTATAAAGTGCAATTTTAAATTTCCCGCTAAACTTCCGGTTGAAAACGCCTTTGGAAGATGACGTATGCGCGTGACGTAGCCAGGAGAACAGAGGTATGGCTTCCCCATTGAAGCCAATACAAAAAGCTCTGTTTTCATTTCATAATTCCACAGTATTCTGGACATCTGTGTTGGTGAATCTTTTGCAATTTGTTTAATGAACAATGGAGATTGCAAAGAAGAAAGTTGTAGGTGGGATCGGTGTATTAGCGGCTGGCTGTAGCAACACAACAAGAAGGACTTACTTGGATAGCAGACGCGCCAGCCGATGCTAGCCGCCAACCGCATCTGTGTTGGGGTGAAGTCCTTCGTCGCGCCGTCGATCGCTGGAACGCAGGTGAGCACGGGTGTTGATGAGCAGACGAGGGCTGGCTGGCGTAGGTGGAGCACTAATGTTTTTATCATAGCTCTGTGAAGTCCGGTTGCTAAGTTGCTAAGTTAGCCTTAGCGTCGTTAGCAACAGCATTGTTAAGCTTTGCCAGGCTGAGAATTATTAACCGTGTAGTTACATGTACATGGTTTAATAGTATTGTTGATCTTCTGTCTATCCTTCCAGTCAGGGATTTATTTATTTTGTTTCTATCTGCATTTGAGACAGATGCTATCACATTAGCTCAGTAGCTAAAGAGCTTCGTCGATGTATTGTCGTGGAGATAAAAGTCACCGTGAATGTCCATTTCGCGTTCTCGACTCTCATTTTCAAGAGGATACAGTATCCGAGGTGGTTTAAAATACAAATCCGTGATCCACAATAGAAAAAGGAGAGAGTGTGGAATCCAATGAGCCAGCTTGTACCTAAGTTAAGGTCAGAGCGAAAAAAGATATGTATTTCACTGCATTCTAGTCCGTCACTCTAACGTTCCTCATCCACAAATCTTTCATCCTGGCTCACATTAATGGGGTAATCGTCGCTTTCTCGGTCCGAATAGCTCTAGCTGCGTTGAAAACAATAGGAAAATATGAGGAAGTGAACAACTGACAACATCACGCTACTTCCGGTAGGGGCAAGGCTTTTTTTTATCAGAGACCAAAAGTTTATCGACGTTGTTCTACACTAAATCCTTTCAGCAAAAATATGGCAATATCGCAAAATGATCAAGTATGACACATAGAATGGGTCTGCTATCCCCGTTTAAATAAAAAAAAATCATTTCAGTAGGCCTTTAATTGAGCTTCCAATTAAAAGAGTCATATTATGATTTTGTTTCTACATGTAATGGTTGTTCTTTGGTCAAAATTGTGCATAGATTATCTTTTACAGACCATTTCCGACCATTTCTTTATGATGTGCCGTTTTGTGGGCGGTCTTAATTACATGCCGAAGTCTTCCTCCAGGCCAAACACCTTTGACTGGGTCTTCTCCCCGTCAGCCATGTTGTAGTTTTTAGTCCATCCATATCAGTTCTACTGACTGATATAAGTTAGAACTATATACTACTTTGTATTAAAATAGCAACAGCTGAGGATAGATGTGCATGTATGAAGCAGTCTGCCCCAAAACAAGAGGACAGAGAAAAGAAAGACCTTATTGACTGTACAATGGCGGACTCACGCAAAGCCCTTCAGGTAAACCTCTACCATATATGGATGTATCCGCTGACGTTACATGTTGAAATAACGTCACAAGTTGTGCAAATTCCAACTGGCTCATTTGGAAGAAGTATGAAGGAAGGCAACATTGTTTTATAAATATCTCCGCATGCCAACATGATTTGATTTCAAATTGTCGGGACTTTTGCAAATACCAAATGAAAAACAAAAAACAGGTACCAATAGGTAATAAAAAAGTAGTTTTTTGTATAATAGGTGGCCTCTACATACCAATATATAAAGCTGCATCAACAAGCCTAACTTTGTGAAGATAATAATCTTCATTTTTGATTCACACGGTCGGACAGGTGTTTATATGAAATATGCTTACTGTTGTAGTTGCCATTAACAATGGTGTAGAATTGCACTACTTTTAAATTATTATCGTCATAATTTTAATACAGCTCTTGTTTTGGATCTCATTAGATCAGGGGTTTCCAACGAGTAGCTCGCCACCTGATTTTGAGTATATAATTTTAAACATAAAAATAATATAATAAATTATACTCATACAGTACAGGCCAAAAGTTTGGACGCACCTTCTCATTCAATGCGTTTCGTTTATTGTCATGACTATTTACATTGGAGATTGTCACTGAAAGCATCAAAACTATTAATGAACACATGTGGAGTTATGTACTTAACCAAAAAAGGTGAAATAACTGAAAACATGTTTTATATTCTAGTTCCTTCAAAATAGCCACCCTTTGCTCTGATTACTGCTTTGCACACTCTTGGCATTCTCTCGATGAGCTTCAAGAGGTAGTCACCTGAAATGGTTTTCACTTCACAAGTGTGCTTGAAGCTCATCGAGAGAATGCAAAGAGTGTCGTAGTTTTGATGCCTCCAGTGACAATCTACAATGTAAATAGTCATGAAAATAAACAAAACACATTGAATGAGGAGAAGGTGTGTCCAAACATTTTATTTATATATATATATATATATATATATATATATATATATATATATATATATATATATATATATATATATATATATATATATATATATATATATATATATATATATATATATATATATATATATATATAATATAAGATGCAGATGAACAACATTTTACAAAACGGGATTTGTGGATACCAACATTTTGTTAATGCTCTGGCAAAGCTTTGTTTCAGTTAAAATAAGCTATATAAATAGATTTTTTACGAAAATGGGTAGCTTTCAACGACAGTGTCTTGAGAACTTGCTCTAAAATGACATTATATGGATGAGCGCAGAAAGAGCAAATTGATTCCCCAAAATGCCTCAGGCTGATCATTAGTTCTCATCTCTTTGCTATATGTGCTACAATGTCTACCTCTTTCCCAACATATGCCTTGCCTCTATACATAAACAATAAGCCCTCCGATATTACACAAGTTACTTTAGCCCCCTTACCCTCACTTGCACACTTCCCAGATAAACCCTGTCTTCACTGAAGTCTTTTCCCCTCAGGGTGCGTGGGTATTTTTTCCTAATCGGAAATCGAATCAGGAGCTCGGTGTGCATCCCTAGTTCACCTTGGCTGTATAATCCGGTGTGAGAGCAGACATATCAGTATAAACTCAAAGTGAGCGGGATCCCAAAAACATAGAGAGAATAGCTTGTGCACTTGCAGCGTATAGATGCATATCATATTGGGGAAACTAGTTCAATGTCGAAAACTAAAAATAGAAGATAAGCCCAAACGTGCACCAGTGTGTTTTTAGGAGAGGGAGGAACATGACGTTTGGCTACAAATCACTGTCTTTCCGACTTCAACTGCTTCTTGACATGCAGTCCCAGTCCCTCATCAGGTGACAGGAACGATGTTGTCATCCTAATATAGATGCCTTCGTGGCTGAGATGAATGTAGTAAGACCTGCAAGTCCCATGTGCAATGTGCAAAAACATGACATGAGGAAAGAGGGGAGAGCTGCTTTGCCCTCTAACATAATCCAGGTCTGGATGCGTCATTTTCCATGGAATGAACACCAAAAACTAACAATGAGCATCCTTCTGAGTCAGCGGGGAGAAGGCAAGAATACATGCATATCACGGCACCGTTTATAAAAGCCTCTCACGCTGATGTTTCATCACCATACTTGCCAACCCTCCCGTTTTTAGCGGGAGAATCCCGGTATTCAGCGCCTCTCCCGACAACCTCCCGGCAGAGATTTGTTCCCGACAAACTCCCGGTATTCAGCCGGAGCTGGAGGCCACGCCCCCTCCAGCTCAATGCGGACCTGAGACTGAGTGGGGACAGCCTGTTCTCACGTCCGCTTTCCCACAATATAAACAGCTTGCCTAACGAATTCAAACGAATGGAAACAAGAATTTCAGTTCATCCAGGACAGTTCGAAGGGGAAGGTGTATGTTGCCTGTAAATATGTAGAACAGACTTCTCCATTGAACACGGTGGCCGAAATGATATACTCATCATGAACGGAGAAGTTAAACAGGACAATACTGCCATCTAATGCAGTGTTTCTCAAATGGGGGTACGCGTACCCCTGGGGGTACTTGAAGGTATGCCAAGGGGTACGTGAGATTTTTTTTAAATATTCTAAAAATAGCAACAATTCAAAAATCCTTTATAAATATATTCATTGAATAATACTTCAACAAAATATGAATGTAAGTTCATAAACTGAACATTAAATCAAGTAGGCTATTCCATTCATTACCATAAAGCCAGAGTTTCCCCCATGGCCCATGCCATAATGGTTTGATTCTACCTGGCGGTGCCACACGGCACCAACTGTCAATCAACTATCGATGTAGTAAACAATGGAGGCTTGGTTAAAGCGTAGCACTAATGCAGCTGAAAACAAGGAGGAACATGAGCCAAAGAAGGCCAAACCTTTGCCGGCAAAATTCAGACAGTATTCCGAAGAATATGTGTTAATGGCATTGTGTTTTTTCTGCGGAGAAATGTTAGCGAACAGCGGCATGAAGCCCACACATCTTCAGCGGCATCACCGGACAAAACAAAGAAAATAAAGAATGTGCCTTTATCAAATGACTCTGTTTGCCGGAGAGTAGATACAATGGGAAAATACATTGTTGAGCAAGTTGTTGGAAAACTTAGCGACTCATTTTCCCTCCAGCTGGATGAATCCACAGATATTAGTGGAAATGCACAACTTGTATGTTTTGTCAGATACATCGATACTGACGATATTTACAATCCCCAAAGACACTTTAAGTCAGGGGTGTCCAAAGTGCGGCCCGGGGGCCATTTGTGGCCCGCAGGTCATTTTTTAACGGCCCCACGGCACATTTTAAAAATACAATTGAAAAAAATTAAAAACATGATAAGTGGTATAAAAGAGCAAACAGGTGAAATGTAACAAGAAAATGTTGCAATGTTTACTCTAATAACACAAAGCTGCCATGCAGGCTGTTTCTTTCTTTCCTTTGGGGTCCCCGGGATCAAGCCTGAGTGGAGGCCTAAATGTATATTTTGTATACATATATTGTATTGGTTTTTAAAATAAAAAATATCAAAATGGCCCTCGCTTGCTTTGATTTTTCAGAGTGCGGTCCTCAGTGGAAAAAGTTTGGACACCCCTGCTTTAAGTTGATGATTACTTCTGTGTAGAAATCTTTATTTATAATTGAATCACTTGTTTATTTTTCAACACGTTTTTAGTTATTTTTATATATTGTTTTCCAAACCACTACAAATGAGCAATATTTTGCACTGTTATACAATTTAATAAATCAGAAACTGATGACATAGTGCTGTATTTTACTTCTTTATCTTTTTTTTTCAACCAAAAATGCTTTGCTCTGGTTAGGGGTACTTGAATTAAAAAAATGTTCACAGGGGGTACATCACTGAAAAAAGGTTGAGAACCACTGATCTAATGGATAGCCACTGGAACACTAAAATTCAAGTATTTCTTTTATGTAAATAAAATAAATATATATATATATATATATATATATATATATATATATATATATATATATATATACATATATATATATATATATATATATATATATATATATATATATATATATATATATATATATATATATATATATATATATATATATATATATATATATAGCTAGAATTCACTGAAAGTCAAGTATTTCATACATATATGTATATATATATATATATGAAATATATATGAAATACTCGAGTTGGTGAATTCTAGCTGTAAATAACCACGACCCCCACCCCACCCCCGACCAAGCCCCCCCACCCCCTACCCCCCACCTCCCGATATTGGAGGTCTCAAGGTTGGCAAGTATGTTCATCACGCATCAGTGATACAACAATGACTGTACTAGGGTTGTACGGTATACCGGTATTAGTATAGTACCGCGATACTAATGTATCATATTCGGTACAATACCGTCTCTGAAACGTACCGGTTCCACACAATCACGGAGTACTTACAAGCATGTTACGTCGTGGTCGCATAGCTTCGCTGGTAGCGTTCCCTCCAAGGCAGAAGACAAGCAGGAGCGGCGTGCAGGTAAGATTAAGGTTTTTTAAATTATTTTAAGGCAGGATCAAAAACACAAACTGAGGACGCTAGCAAGCGTGGAGCTGAACAAAACCAAAATGTCACCAAGGGTGAAAAAACAAAGAAAGCAAGACTGTACATAAATCACTAGAGCGAGGAGAAAAAAACGGGAAAACGTAACTGTTGCCTATTGCAAACATTAACCCAGCAACTATAGCTGGGTGACAGGAAACTATAAAGGGGAGTGATTAACCAAAACACCTGGTGGGAACAATAATTGCTAAACTAAGACAGGTGAGGAGAATCAGTGCCCATGGAAACCAACAGAAAACAGGGAAAGAGGGTGCACCCAGGAAACAGACTAAAACAGAAACATTACCAAACATAGATCATGCCATGACCCGGGTAACGGATCATGACAAAGCAGACACAGTGTGTAGACAGAAAAGGGAGAACGGATGCATTTTGGCTTGAAAACTAACGATAAAGGTGAAGCTATAACACTGAAACGCCCTCAGGAAGAGGTGCTTTAAGACATGGCTAGCTAGCTAGCGGCTAACGTCCATCAGCCGTCTGCAGTGTTTTAGCGACTTCTAAATCACTAATCCTCGCCTCCATGGCGACAAATAAAGTCAGTTTTTTACAAGTATCATCCCTGCAGGACGAGGAATAGCTAAACATGCTTCACTACACACCATAGCTCACCGGCGTCAAAATGTAAACAAATGCCATGGGTGGATCTACACCTAACATCCACTGTAATGATACCAAGTCCAGGCACGTATTTAGTCGATACTACTATGATTATGTCAATATTTTTTGGCATCACAACATCTTCTTTCGTTTAAAAAAAAATGTATATTATGTTTATAAACTCAGGAAATATGTCCCTGGACACATGAGGACTTTGAATATGACCAATGTATGATCCTGTAACTACTTGGTATCGTATTGATAGCCAAATTTGTGGTAGCATCCAAAACCAATGTAAAGTATCAA